>NC_133329.1:157943449-158140949 GCF_042186555.1 Aquarana catesbeiana
TTTCGAACGTCAGGGGCGGGCGACGCAGGCGGAGTTTCACACATGCGTAGTGTATAAAGAGCCTTGCGCACGTGTCGTACGTACGTTCTGTGCGTCGAATTAGGGGGCGGAGAACATGAGTTAATTTCGAACGTCAGGGGCGGGCGACGCAGGCGGAGTTTCACACATGCGTAGTGTATAAAGAGCCTTGCGCACGTGTCGTACGTACGTTCTGTGGTAGGTGATAGTGGACCTGGACGTTACAAAACGAAGGTAATTTTAGATATTTTTTTTTTTTGGTTTTTATGGTCATGACTTTGTAGCAAGCGGCCTATATGGCTTGATAGATTGATGAGGCCTACATAGGGAGAAGATGATGAGGGGTTAGCCGAAACCTATAATAAAAGTGTTTTTTGTCTTGTGACTTCATCTTTTCCAGATATAATGAATCCCCTATTTAAGGATCCAGAGTTCCTTACATCTTTTATTTCCAAATATCGAGAGATGAGGAATTTGTGGGAGGTGAAACACCCTCAGTATTATGCTAAGCATGTGAGGAAGTCAACGCTGGAGAGACTTCTGGCCTTTGTCCAGGCGACCATCCCGGAAGTAACAATGGAGACATTGCTCAAGAAAATTGGGGGCTTGAGGAACATGTATAAGAGGGAGCATAAGAAGATCCAGGAATCAAGGAGATCAGGAGCATCAGCAGATGATGTTTATGTACCCAGGCTGTGGTACTACAATCAACTCCGTTTTCTGGATGACCAGAATGAAGCCAGGCCATCACTTTCAACCCTTCCCTCCACCCTTCCCTCCACCCTTCCCTCCACCCCAGCAGAGGCTGATGAGGAGCAAGCTGGGTCTTCCATCCTGGATGAACCAGATATGACCATCTGGAGTCAGGTAAATTATTTTAACAAATATTTACTGTACTAATATTAATGATGTTAACTGGATGTTATAATTGTCTAAAATAATTTGGCACTCAAAATTGGGTATACATATCAATTGACAGTAGTGGCTAAATATGTTTGGCACCTGCTTGAAATAATTAGGGTGTCTGATTAGACTCTTTTATTAAAGAGAAGTATTCACATTGAATTTGCTATTCATGAGAAGCAAACTGTGTGTCATTGATGAACCCCAAAAAATATACTCAAACTATTGTCCTTTTTTTATACACAGGATGAGTCCATCCAGGAGGAATGTGGGGAAAGTGGCAGGCAGGAGGAGACCGGGCCCATGGACAGCCTGGAGGAGGCCGGATTCACCATCATCCTGGAGGAGGCTGGGCCCAGTGTCAGGCAGGAGGTGGCTGCTCCCAGTGAGGTGGCTGCTCCCAGTGAGGTGGCTGGGCCAAGTGAGGTGGCTGGGCCAAGTGAGGTGGCTGGGCCCAGTAGGAGCCTGACCGAATCCCAAGTGCCTCCCCTCCACCTTCCCAAAAAAAGGGCCAGGAAGGGGATGGTCACACAGGACGCATCCCTGCGCCTCATGCAAGAGGCCACCCGTTTTTTAAGGAGCCCCCCCGAAGCGGAAGAATCCTATGGCTGCTACTTAGCCAGCAGGCTTCTTCAGATGAATAGGGAGCAGCGCCTCATTTGTGAGCGCCTATTTGGGGAAACAATCCATAAGGGGCTGCAGGGCACGCTAACACAAAACACCCAACTACATGAGGCAGCCCCCCCTCCTCCTCCTCCTCCTCCTCCTCCTCCTCCTGCCACAACTGAAACACCAGAGCCACAGCCTCAAAAGAAGGCTACAGGGAAGGCTGCAGGGCAGCGTGGAGGAAAGGCTGCAGGGAAGAGAAGAAAATGATGACCTGGGTTCAGTCTGGTCTGACAGAAGACGCAGGCTGTTGTAGGACCACAGTCTGGGGACATCTAGATCATCTGCTGGTGCTGTTGATCTCTGGGATTCTTGGACCAGATTGTGCTCCCTCTTATATGGACTCCTCAAGATCCCAATTTTCTGGTACACCGACTTTTTCCAGCGTTGACTTCCTCTTTATTTTATTTTGACCATGAATAAATGGATATTTTTTGAGTTTAGCAAAAGACTTTATGTGTTTTCTTTGAAATCATTGATTTTACACACAATGTTAAATTAACAAGGGACAACAATCTCATTGAGTTTGAAAAAAAACACACCAAAAATACATTACTAATGTTAATAATGTTCAAGTGGTAAGTCTTGAAAATCAAAAAAATTACGTAACCAAAAACGGTGCTTTGGGTTAACTTTATCTAAAAACTAAAAAATAAACACTATAAAAAAAAAAATAATAATGGGTTCTTTGTGTTAACTTTACAAACCTAAAAAAAAAAAAAAAAAAAAAAAAAAGGGGGAAAAAGTATTATTAGTATGGAAACATTGTTTTAAAAAGGCATACTATATCATTCATGAGATCAAAGAGAAAAAGAATCCAGAAATCAGTTTGGGAGAACTCTGATTATGAACAGCAAAACACCTTCGTTCTTTAGAGCCTTCGTAAAGAAGAAATAAAATGCGCTGCATTGAACGATCACAGATTTTGCAGCGTAATGAATGTGCTACCTACAATACGAACACTAGTTTTACTAGACCGAGTGCTTCCGTTTAGTTTTTGCTTATGAGCATGCGTCGTTTTTTTGTCCGTCGGACTAGCATACAGACGAGCGGACTTCGGGGTCCGTCGTACTTACGACGTAAAGATTTGAAGCATGCTTCAAATCTAAAGTCCGTCGGATTTGAGGCTAAAAAAGTCCGTTGAAAGTCCGGAGAAGCCCACACACGATCGGATTACCAGCCAGCTTTAGTCCGTCAGCGTCCGTTGGACTTTTGTAGACGAAAAGTCCGACCGTGTGTACGCGGCATAAGGGTAATTTCTAGTGGCAAGTCCGCAAATCAGCCCAATAACAACTACCTATAAGCCATTGACTGTCCTATGTTCCTGTAGACACGCGGTGCTGGAGCCAATGTGATTTTTTGGTTATAACCCTGTGTAGAGTCCATAGGCGACATCTGGCACCGATGCTGGAATAGCGAAATTACGGAAGACAGAGGGGAAGTTCCGGCAGGTAGATTTAACTTCTGTTAACTGTTAACTTTAATTACCGACCAGTTCTGACTTTTTACTGTCTAAAGAGGCTCTCTGCCTATGTCACAAGGATAATTTTATAAAGCTAAGCTAAATAACTGTAAAGTATGGATTGTATCATGTATTATGAATCCAGCGGAGGCTCATGTCCTGAAGTATCCTGAAGTATCCTTTTCATCCTAAAATTCTCTGCGCTAATCAAGCCGCATTTTTTCCATGCACCCGCTTCAACATTGCATACTGTTCGAACGTCCACTTATTTATTTCAGTAAATTTATATATTATCTTCAGAAGTAAACCGAACAGAGTTGGTCCCGCTCAGTGAGTGGAGTGTTATGGAGATGTGCAACGCCATAAGCAAAGTTAACTTCATAGCAAATTATCAGTACTATAAAGGCGGTGAAAATAAGGTTGGGTGGTGCCATCACATCGGTAACTGTGTGGACTGGGTGGTCTGAGGGACTGTTGTACGCACTACTAGGTTTGGCTCACGGGACGCCTAGGCAAATTAAGCAACGCGGTACAACGAGGCGTGACGCGGACATACTGGTTGGTGGGTACATCAGTTGCAAAAAATACCTACCTGTGAATTGTCATATAATTATATTGATCTAACTTATGGTACTCAGTCCACAAGCGGACAAGAATCAGGTCTCTGGAATTTGGAATCTTCACTCGGTTAAAAGTAGGTTCCGCTTGAGAATCTCTCTGGGGACTTCCCATTAATTCTTTCTATAAAATACCCAAAAGCCCACTAGAGACAAGGTAATACCAGAGGGAGCCTGCCCGGGCTGGCCTGGGATTAAGGAGATAGAAGGAGAGGTAGGGAGGAGTTGGTGGGGAGAGGGCGCCCGTACTAAAGTGTAGTAAGTAGGAAGAAATGAGAGGTAAATCAGCGAAGGGGGCAACAGCCAATCCTGCTAACCCAGCTAGGATAAGTGCAAGCCCGGGAACCATCAGAAAATATATGGTACACGATAATGGTAAAGATAGTCCGGGAAAACAAAAAGAAACTAAAAGTAAAACCCCTGAGTGTATACCAAAGACAGGGACGAGAAGACAGCTAGCCGAGGCCGAGACTAATATAGTAAGCAGTGAAGCACTTGAGGAAACAACAATGGAACCCCAACAAAAACTGCTACCAACAAAAGTCGAAATGGCAGAAATGTTTGCAAAACTTGAAGTATCTATAAAGGGGGAAATATGCTCTATCCGCGAAGATATGATGCACATTCTTAAAAGAGTTGAAGACGCAGAAACAAAGATGGATAAGCAAGAAGTCAAGATCAAAGAACTTAAATCTCAGATGGAAGAGATGCACGGGAACCCCACTATTATAGGGGGGAGCATTGGTTCTAGGGACAACCAGTCTGAGCTTCACCTCAAGGGGGACAACAGAGGGGCCGAGAGGTGTCGGAGGGGCCACGGTTCTTTTAGGCCATGGGAAGGCCTATTACCCCCAATGGGGAAGGAGGAGGGCCGGGGGGTAGGGTGGGAGGAAGGGAGAGGGAGGGAAAGGGAGGTGGGAGTGGGAGGGGGATGAAGTCAAGTAAGAATACCCATCGGATTAATATATCCTATAAGTATCTAGAACACCACTCTGCTACAGGGCTTAGGACAGTTATCTCAAAGCAAGTATGCCTAATTTAAAAATAATATCGTACAATGTGCGTGGTATGAATTCCCCCATAAAGTGCACCAACATCCTGCAGGAACTAAAATTCCTTGGGGTGATGTGGTTTTTCTGCAGGAAACACATCTTTTCCTGGGAAGAAACTAAAAAATCTTCTCCAAGGAGTTTCCACTCTGGTTATATGGAGACTCGCCTGTACTCCGTGCAAAAAGGAGTAGCCATAGGGTTTGCCAGTGGAACAAGGTTTGACCTACATGAGAGAAGGACTGACTCGGAGGGACGGTTCCTGTTCCTGAGAGGGAACTTAAATGGAATTGAATGTTCGCTGGCAAACATATATGGCCCAAATAAAAATCCAAATAGCTTTATGATAGCGAGGTTGGCCGAATTTATGGAATTTAAGAAAGGACTGGCCATAATGGCTGGCGATTTTAATCTCTGTTTGGATCCAGGAAAGGGTAAATTGTCCCATGCACGGGGGACGAGCATGGCTTGGAATAACAAGATGAGACAGAAACTGCACCAGTCTCAATTTGTGGATGCATGGAGGGCGCAGCATACCAACCATAGGGACTATACGTTCTACTCCCCCGTGCATGAGACTTATTCCAGACTTGATTTTTTTTTGATTGAACATCGCTGGCTGGAGGCAGTCGTTAGCTCAAATATTGGACAGATTCATAACAAGAGTTCTAGTTGGAGGTTAAACGAAGAACTATTAAGTGATAAAGAGATAGGTAAGCTTATCACAAATGAATTAGAGTTCTACTTTAAAACTAATGAAACAGCGGAGGTATCGGAGTCTATTGTGTGGGAGGCCCACAAAGCCTACATCAGGGGGATTTTGATTAAGGCAGGCGCGGAAAAGAAAGATAAAGGAAGATAAACTTATATTAATGAAAGAGATATCTGAACTTGAGCAACTGCATAAATCAAATGGAGGAAAGGAGGCGCTCCTAAGACTCCACTATAAAAGAAAGGCCATGAGAGATTTAGTAGAACAAGAAACACGCGTAGCCTACAACCTAATAAAGGAGGAGAGGTATGTGGGGGGAAACAAACCGGGGAAGTATTTAGTTAAAACCCTAAAAAAGAGAAGACTAACAACTACTGTATATTGAGAAAATTAAGACAACAGACAGGGATATGAGATATAGAACTAGTGAAATTGCTAAAAGCTTCCAAGATTATTATGAGGGACTGTATTCCATTAATAACAAGATTTCAACGAAGGAGGCAGGCAAGAAAAGGGATAGAACTAAAACTTTTTTTCAGGATTTGGGATTAAAAAAAATAGAAGATAAATGTAATTTACTAGAGGCCCCTATAACAGAGGACGAAATAAAAAAAATATTGAAAGAAACGCCGGTAGGGAAAAGCCCTGGGCCCGATGGCTTTACCGTACTTTACTATAAAAAATTCCAGGACCTACTAATTCCCAAATTATGTACGTAGATGAACGGGATAGGTGTAAATTGGGGGATGGGGAAAGGAGCGTTAGAAGCCATTATCACCATTATCTTGAAAGAGGGCAAAGATAGCACACTCTGTTCTAGCTACAGGCCTATAGTGCTCCTCAATACGGACACGAAACTATTTGCAAAAGTACTGGCCGGGAGAGTGAAGAACATACTGAACAACATTGTCCACCCAGATCAGGTTGGGTTCATCCCTGGTAGGGAAGGGCGGGATAACGGTATAAGAACACTCTTGGTAACCCAGAGAATTAGAGACAGTGGAGCCCCAGGTCTACTCCTGTCAATTGATGCTGAGAAAGCCTTTGACAGGGTAGACTGGGGCTTTATTTACTGTATGCTGGAGGAGATGGGGCCTAACATGATCAGATGGATAAAGGCATGATATGTCCATCCTTCTGCGAGGGTCAAAGTCAACGGAACACTCTCGGAGTCATTTGTAATGACTAACGGAACTAGACAGGGGTGTCCACTCTCCCCCCTTCTGTTTGTGCTTACGCTCGAAGGTCTTCTAACAAGGATTAGGCAGAACCCGAATATTACGGGAGTAAATGACGGAGAAGAAGTACACAAATTGGCAGCTTTTGCAGACGATATCCTTTTCTAAATTACCAGACCTAGGATAGCCCTCCCTAACCTGCTTAAAACCTTAAAAGTGTACGGTGAAATATCAAATTTCAAGATTAACCCGGCCAAATCAGAAATAAATAAGATGGATAAAGGGGATCATATGGTTTATAGGGAGTTCCCATTCGCGTGGGGAAAAAAAAAAGATTAAATTATCTCAGGATTAAGATAACTAGATCAAGAGAGTCTCTATACCAGGCTAATTTTGTTCCTCTCCTTAACGAGATCAAAGGGGAGCTGAACAGAATTACAAGAGGACAACTGTCATGGGGGGCAAGAATTAACATCCTCAAGATGGCAATTTTGCCAAAAATTTTATACAAAATGCAAATGCTCCCTATTCCACTACCACAAGCATATTTCAAAATATTGCATTCACTTTTTCTAAAATGTATTTGGAGAGGGAAAAACCCACGTATAAATTTTGCAACACTGGTTAAAGACAAGGAGAGTGGGGGTTGGGAGGCACCAGATATCAGATGCTATCACAACGCAATTATTTTATCACGAATTATAGAATGGGCAAAAAGTAACAAGGAAAAGCGTTGGGTGAAAATGGATAACACGATTACTAAAGTAAACACGAGTAAAGTAATTTGGATTCCTCCACCCTTTAGGAAACTCAGTTCCAAGACACATATTATCACTAGATACACTTTAAAAGTTTGGGATAATTTGCACAAAAGGGAGAAGTGGGAGTATAACTCCCCTTTAATCCCTCTGAAGGATACAGAATTTTTTGCACCAGGCTTGGAGGTTTTGAGCTGGAGATGGATTTTGCAAGAAGAAGCACAACTAAAGGATGTGATGGAACGGGGTAAACTTTGTTCTTTTCAGGAATTAAAAAACAAAAGTGACCTTATAGCCATCAATAGATGGCGATACTCCCAATTAAAACATTTCATCGAAACACTTCCCCAACCCATTAGATCGGTGGATAACTTGCAGCCCTTAGAGAAAGTGTGTGTCGATAAAGCAGGGAAGAAGGGGATTTTGAGGATTTACAAGGTGTTGATAGATTTGAAGGGAATAGAAATTCCGGTATTCATTAAAAAGTGGGAGATTGAATTAGCATCAAAACTCACAGACGCAGAGGCTACAATCTTACTAAAGCGAGTTCACATCACATCAGTAAACTATAAGGTGTCCGAGCTAAACTACAAATGTTTGGCAAGATGGTATATTACCCCAGATAGAGCATCTAAGTATCAGAGCGAAACCTCGCAATATTGCTGGAGGGGATGCAAAGAGCTTGGAACAATGGCGCACATCTGGTGGCAATGCCCAGAAATTAAAAAATTCTGGGGTGAGATTAGGAAAATCATCAGTGAGATAACCCATATAGCGGTCCCCGATGATCCATGGGCGTGTTTATTTCACGGTTTTAGAATGTCAACTGAGTCATATTTGAGAATACTTTTACCACAATTTCTGAATGCAGCCAAAAGTCTCATACCTAGATATTGGCAGGAAAGAAGCTGTCCAACATTACAAGATTGGTATGATAAAACAAACGAAATCCAAAATCTCGAATACCTGAGCTAGACCGAGGGAGCTGAAATGGATGAATTCGAGGAAAAATGGAGGGGCTGGCTAGATTTTAAAAGTTCAATAAGATCAGCAGAGATGTTAGGAATCTAAAAGGTTTATATGGTTTGGCCCTTCACTCAGCAAGAGATCAGTAAAAAGCAACATGAGTGGAGTACATGAGCGGAGTTGAACAGGTAGGCTTTGAGGCCCATGGTGGAACGATATATAGGACTTCGGGGGGGTTTGGGGGATTTGGGGTAGAATTGGGGGGAAGGGAGGGGGGTTTAGATAAGCTTGGTATTGGATTCGCTTCACGTGCCACTAATGAAGTGGGGTCTCAAGATGGTTCGGATCGTAAGTAACGTAGATTTTTTTTTTTTTCTTTTTTTAGCGATATATGTAATTATGGTAAAAGACTAGACTATAAACTTGTTTACATGGGGAAAAAAGAAAAAAGAAAGAAAGGAAAGGAAAGGAGAAAGAGAAAAAAAAATAAATTAAAAAATTAAAAAATAACACATTTAATATATGCCACTATGATGTGAATAACGAGTCGGGTGAATATTGAACTGCAAAGTTGAAACCTACCTCCCAGAAAACGGTCACTGATGTGGAAAAAAAAAAAAAATACCCTTACTGAGATTTACTAAAAGTCGAAGACAATACAATAACAATAATTAATATTAAAGGGGTTGTAAAGGTATTTTTTTTTTCTTTAAAAATAACAAACATGTTATACTTATCTTCACTGTGCAGCTCGTTCTGCACAGAGTGGCCCCGAACCTACTTTTCTGGGGTCCCTCGGCGGCTGTCTCGGCTCCTCCCCGCAATAACTAGCCACCTTAATGCGAGCTCCCTCGCATGGTGGATAGTTATTGCGGGCGCGCTCCCGTGATACAGCCCGCGGCTATAGCCGCTCGCTGTATCACTCGGCCCCGCCCCCCGGCGCGCCGCGTCATTGGATGTGATTGACAGCAGCGCGAGCCAATGGCTGCGCTGCTTTCAATCCATCCACTATAGCCAATCAGCGACCAGGCTGATCGGCTGAATGGAGGTCGGGAACGCGCAGGCGAGTTTTTGAGGTGTCAGGTAAGTAAAACGGGGGGGCTGGGGGCGGCGGTATTATCAAAAGTTTTTTCACCTTAATGCATAGAATGCATTAAGGTGAAAAAATTTATACCTTTACAACCCCTTTAACCTAATAAATCCCTAAATTCCCGCTACTCTATTAAAGTGCATGTGTGCGGATGGCTTTTAAATGGTAATAGTCACAATATACTGTAAAAATTAAATATTAAAATATAAAATTTTTAAAAATGCTTATTAAAAAATATAAAATTATTTTTAATTACTATTATTTCCTTATATGAACTTTAGAGCGTGTTGAGGAAACTATGTGTCCTTATAAATATAGTCTATTTAAGAACAAGGGAGCAATGTTGTCTGTACCCATCTTCAATACCTATATAAAAAGTGAATACCTAGTCATTGCTTAAAAAACATTTTAGATCAAATTCTTTATTTAACCCCCCAGGTTCCAGAGAGCCCAACTGGTGTATCCATCAGGATTCACGCTTGCTAATTTCCCTCACGTAATTCGAACCCCTCCAGTGGTGTTTGGGGGCATCAATGCCCCAGAATTGCATTCCTGATGTGCTTTGATTGTGAACATCCCTGAAGTGTATAGAGAGATAATGTTTATCGAAACCCTTTTTTATGTTCCTAACATGTTCCTCCATGCGATCCTTCAGCGTCCTTATAGTTCTGCCAACATAAATCAGATTGCATGGACATTTTACTGCATACACTACACCTATTGTATCGCATGAGATAAAGTCCCTTATGGTGTGTGTTTGATTCGATTGGGTGTTAACAAAAAGATTACTTTTTTAATATTGGTTGGGACTCTTATGCAGCTGTAACAGCGTCCACAACCATGAAAACCTTTTATGTCCCAAAACATTTTGGGTTTCGGCGGGGCGGTTCCACAACATTATGCACTAGTTTGTCTCTGAGATTAGGCGCCCGCCTATAAACAATTCTCGGTTTCTCTGGTAAACATCCTTTGAGGTGCACATCCTGCTTTAAAACATTCCAATATTTTTGGATGATCCTTTCCACCTCTCTATTCTGTAAGTTGTAGTCTAGAACAATACAAGTACCCATATCGTTACTAGTATCTTTCTTTATGGTACTAACTTTCAGCAGATCTTCCCTGTCCATATTTTTGATCTTATTTTTCTCTGTTTCCAGGTAGACATCACGATAGCCTTTGTCTCTGAACATTTTACTTAACATCTCTGTCTGTACCTCGAAATCTGTATCCTGCATGCAATTCTTTCTTATTCTCATGTATTGTCCCCTGGGGATATTGTCTATCCATGGTCTATGATGACAGCTCATTGTGGGAATGTAAGAATTGCGATCAGTTGCTTTGAAATAGGTTCTGGTTCCTATGCCCCGTGACGTATTGCAGATCTTCAAGTCCAGAAAGTGTATCACTTCCTTACTCATATTTCATGTTAGGGTAATGTTTTGATCGTTGTCATTCATGGACTGGAGTTGATTTTCAAAAGCTTCCATACTACCATTCCATATAATAAGTAGATCATCAATAAAACTCCTATATAGCATGATCCTTGGGTCCTTATTGTATAGGACTCCGTCGGCCTCCCACTTTGCCATGTATAAATTTGCGACGCTTGGGGCGAACTTTGCGCCCATGGCAACACCTTTAATTTGTAGATAAAAAGTGTTTTCATACCAGAAAAAGTTGTGTTCTAAACAAAACTCCAAACATTTTTTAAAATAAATTTTCGTTGGTGTCTCTTAATATCACTGTTGCTTTTTAGGGCCCACTAAACTGCCCTCATAGCTCCCCCATGGTCAATATTAGTATAAAGCGATGACACATCTCCCGTGGCCATCACAATATTTTCACTATGTGTGCATTCTTTCAACAACTGCAGGGTGTGCTTAGTATCTTTTAAAAAAGCTTGCGTGTTTCTTACTAGAGGTTGGAGGTGGATATCTATCTATATATATGCACCCAGTCGCGATGTTAGCGATTCTATCCCACTCACTATTGGCCTCCCTGGGGGATTAGCCCTATCCTTGTGTATCTTAGGTACATAATAGATGACTGGAATCCTACGAGCCGTGGGTACTAGATATTTCTCTTCGTGCTTATTGAGTAGTTCCCTCTTTTTTTTTTTTTATAATTTAATTTTTATTTAGAAACATTCTTCATACAAAATAACACAACATTCTATTATATCTTAAAATCTTTAATCTCTTTTCTTATTTCTAATCCCCCCCACCCAATCTGTTCTGTTATCCTCATTTCCTTTTCCACTTCAGTCTTTTTCACTCATTCCCTGTACATATTTCTCCAACTATTTGAAAACTTTCCATTTCTCCCAGGTTGTTCTATGACTTTCGACCCGTCCCTGCTCTCTGCTGCATAGGTACTCCATATTACATATATGGTCTACTCTTTGTAGCCACTCTTTTATACTTGGTTTCGTTGTATACGTCCATTTTTTTGGAATTAGTGCTTTTGCTGCGTTGAGCAGGAACGGGACCAGAGTTTTCTTATATTGTTTTCTTGTTTTGTTTGTCCCATGGAACAGACAACACAAGGGTTTTTTGGGATCTTCTCCCCAGTTATTACCTCAATATATTCTAAAATGTCCTGCCAGTAGTCTCGTATCTTTGGGCACTCCCACCATATGTGCATTGTTGTTCCTATTTGTCCACATTTCCTCCAACACTGCGGGGGCTTATTTGGCTGGAATTTATTAATTCTCTCAGGTTTCTTCGCACCATACACTTATAATTTGCTTCTATCGTAGTTATATCAGTTGCATAATTATATACTGCTCCTATCATTTGCGTTTCGTCTAGTTTTATGCCCAAGTCTTGTTCCCATTTTTCTATGAAGGGTAGGGTCCCCTGTCTTTCTAATTCTGTTAATATTTTATCCTGCTTTGTCCTAATTTTGCCTAGTATAGTGATATCCTTTAATTGTACAGTGCCCATTTGATTTCCCAAACGTGTTCCATTTCCTGGAATAAAAAAATTTGTGCCTGTTAATGAGATTAGTGGTGAATTATATTTCCACTTTTCTTTTCGATATAATGTGTCCCATACTTTAAATACATTTTTAGTTAACTCATGTGTATCTATACTATATGTTCTCAGTTTTGGTGGAATCCAAATAATTTTTTGAAGTTGTGTCCTATTTAATGTTCCATTCTCACCCATCTCTTCTTAGTGCTTATTGAGTAGTTTGCTTTTAACGCCATATTGTATAATGGTTTCCAGCTCCGTTTTGAATTGTTTAGAGGGATCCGATTTTAATATATGGTAGGTACTTCTGTCCTCCAAGATCCTATTCATTTCTGTTTTGTATTGCTCTAGAGATAATACGACTATGCCCCCTCGGCTGGGCGGATCACAATATCTTTTCTATTGGGATAACACTTGTTTATGCATGAGCACAGTGATTTATGAACTATTCTTTTAGTTTTAAGACCTATGGACTTTTCTTGGCAGGATCGCCAGAGACACCATTGTTGATCACTTATGCACATGAGCACTTTTGTTTATGATTTATTCACATATTAATTTTAAGTACTTTTAATACCACTTTGCATAGGAGCACTTTTTAAAATTTTGCATTTTATATGCATTATTCACAATACTCTGCATAGGAGCATTTTGGATCAAGTTATGTTATTTATTTATACATTTTATCCATTTAACTTGGTGCACTGTTAAGACACAGTTATATAGTTTTATATTATTCATTAATCATTTCACATAGATTTATGTAATAGTCATGCAAGCAGTTTGATCTCTATACTGATAGAGTGTGTATTAATTACAGGTAGCGCAGCATATATAATTAATCTATTTATCCTTGCACGATTTATGCGACATGTTCAACGCTAGCAGCTTCCTTATTATTAATTTACTTCACTAGCACTTGGCTATTGGTGGCTCGCAGGATCCTTTTTGATCTAAATAAATTTATGAAGAAATAAGAATTTAGATGGACAGACAGACAGACACTATAGATGGACAGCCAGCCACTGTAGACACTGTGGACAGACAGACACTATAGATGCACAGCCAGCCACTGTAGACAGACAGACACTATAGATGCACAGCCAGCCACTGTAGACAGACACTATAGATGGACAGACAGCCACTGTAGACTGACAGACAGACAGACACTATAGATGGTCAGACAGACAGACACTATAGATGGTCAGACAGACAGACACTATAGATGGACAGACTGACACTGTAAACAGACAGACACCGTAAACACTGTGTACACAGACACTGTAGACAGACAGATACTGCAGACACTGTAGATAGACACTGTAGAGAGACATAAAGACATTGTAGATAGACAGACAGACGCTGTAGATAGACACACTGTAGACAGACACTGTAGATAGACACACTGTAGACAGACACTGTAGCTAGACAGACAGACAGACACCGTAGATAGACAGACAGACACTGTAGATAGACAGACAAGCAGACACTGTAGATCGAGGGTCGGCAACCCGTCGATCGCAGGCTACCTGGCTCTTGTCCAAACACGCCTGAGTGCTTCGCGCCCCTCGCCAATGGCTTTCCTCACTGATCCAAGGGAAGGTGAGAGAGGCGGCAGGGATCAGCACCACTGCACCTTCCCTGCGCCTCTCTGCATATAACATGTCTTTAAACTCCAGCTCTCCTGCTATTCCAGCCTTACTGACACTCCAGCCCTAATGACACCCCTAATACCCTACCCTCCTGACACTCCAGCCCTCCTGATTCCCCTAATACAATACCCTCCTGACACCCCAGCCCTCCTGATCCCCACAATACTATACCCCCTGTCCCTCCAGTGCCTTGCCCTCTTGGGACCCCAGCCCTCCTGATCCCCCTGTACTGTGCCCTCCATATCTCCCAGTAACATACTCGCCTGACCACCCCAGTACTTCCCCCCCTGACCCCCCTATATCCTGCCCTCCTGACCTCCCTATACCATGCTACCATACATGCTACCGACCTCTGTACGTCGCCCTACATGCTACCGACCTCTGTACGCCGCCCCACATGCTACTGACCCCTGTACGCCACTCTACACCCTACCGACCTCTGTACGCCACCCTACATCCTAACCAACCTCTGTATGCTGCCCTACATGCTACCGACTTCTGTCCGCCGCCCTACAACCTACCGACCTCTGTACATCGCCCTACATCCTAAACGACCTCTGAACACCACCCTACATCCTAAACGACCTCCGTACGCCACCCTACATCCTAAACGACCTCTGTACGCCACCCTACATCCTAAATGACCTCTGTACGCCGCCCTACATCCTAAACGACCTCTGTATGACGCCCTACATCCTAACTGACCTCCGTCCACTGCCCTACATCCTACCGACTTGTGTCTGCCATCCTTTATCCTACTAACTTCTGTCCGCCGCCCTATCTACCTCTGTACGACGCCCTACCTACTATCGACCTCTGTATGTCGCCCTACCTACTACCGGCCTTTGTACGCCACCCTACCTACTACCAGCCTCTGTACATCGCCCTACCTACTACTGACCTCTGTACACTGCCCTAAATACTACATACTACTGACCCCTGTACTCTGCCTTACATACTACTGACCCCTGTACTCTGTCCTACATACTACTGACCCCTGTACTCTGCCCTACATACTACTCACCCCTGTACTCTGCCCTACATACTACTGACCCTTGTACACTAAACTACATACTACTGGCCCCTGTACACTAACCTACATACTACTGACCCCTGTACACTGCCCTACATACTACTGACCTCTGCACACTGCCCTACATACTACTGAGCCTGGAACCCACCCTACAAACTGCTTGCACTGACCAGAAATCAGAGCAGGTAGCCAGGGCTGAAATTAGTAAAAAAATATCAGCTTGCAGTGCCAGATGTTCTGATTTCACGATGAACTCCAGCATCAGACTTGTGGGGGTAACCAATTGCTCCCCAGACATGAAAAAATTGTGACTGAAAGTGAATGCAGAGCTGCTCACTGAAGTTAACTTAGGGTAAGTTTATATTTTTACAGTGATATTAGTTTTAGTAGATTTTTCTAGGTTTTTAATGCTGTCTCTCCTTTTTATTGGGGGCTTGCTAGTTAATTAATTTGAAAAAAAGGGGGCACTGCACCCCAGTGATCTTTGATCTCTTCAATGTTGTCCAGGTAGATCTCCATCTCTCAAAGGTTGCCTACCCCTATTGTAGACAGACAGACACTGTAGACAACGAGAAACAAGAGAGACAGGGCGCACCAGCCATGTGCATTATCTTTTAGGTAAAATTTATTGTAATAATGATAAAAAGGAACTACTTACAAACAGTAGTAGAAGATCACAAGGGTATATAAACATTCTTCAAATCACAGCATGTGGTGAAGGAGCAGCAGAGCCCACCAGAGGTTCCGAAAGAGCCCACAAAAATCACTGCTGGCTGACGTGTTTCGAGGGGAATGTACCCTCTTCCTCAGAGCACTGCACTGTGCACTGTGATCTTCTAATACTGTTTGTAAGTAGTTCCTTTTTATCATTATTACAATAAATTTTACCTAAAAGATAATGCACATGGCTGGTGCGCCCTGTCTCTCTTGTTTCTCGTTGTCTGCTAGGATTCCCCATCCTTGAGGGCAGCAAAGCCTGTGTTCTACTACTGGTTGAACAGATAGACAGACACTATAGACAAACAGGCACTGTAGATAGACACTGTGGACAGACACTGTAGACAGACAGACAGTGTAGACATAGGCGTTCGCACAGGGTGTGCTGGGTGTGCAAGGGCATACCCTAATCACTCTGTGCAGTGCCTATTTCCCCTGCTTCCTGGCGTCCCCTGTCTCTCCCCTGCAGTTCTGCCAGCTTCCCTCCTCTCCTGCTGGCTGCTGCATGGGATGTTTCAGAATGGATGAATGAATGAACACAGTGAGTGATCTGTACCTATCCCTTCTGTGTTCATTCTTAACTGAAGTATAGTATACTATGTTTACTATGCTTCAGTTTGTGAATGAACTGGAAGCCACTCAGCAAAGTGCAATTCCCATTCGTTCACTGTCCAGTGCAGCTGAGGCTGCAAAGAAAGACTCTCTCTCTTTAGACCCTTGATATTTCACCAAAGCCCCCCAACGGTCCTCCTAAAAACAAATAATAATAATATTGTAAAAAATAATAAAAAAAAAAAAAAAAAAAAAATTGTAAAAAATAATATAAAAAAAAAATTGTAAAAAATAATAAAAATAAAAACTACTGATGCCGTCCATTGCTCTACTGTCTTGGATGCACACCCTAATAGACAGATACAAAGCGGTGCATAAGATATTTATTTGAGCTCCTACTACCTAGACACTTTCCTAGACAATAGAATTCAGAATGCAACCAATCAATACATTGTTAAGAATTTCTGACACACTATTCTGGACCTTTTATTTCTTTTTCATTATCGTTGAGTCTCAGCCATTGCACTGTGTTTCAGCCCCTATCTTTGTGGTTCAGTGGCTTTATGATGTGGAACAGCTAAGAATAGAAAACATCCAACCTGATTTCCAATTCATGACAGCAAATCAGTGGAATAACATACAGATCATTGGACGAGAGCTGAAGAAGTCGCTACGTGAAGTCCCGTAAGAGATAAGCCGTTTTGTTTTCCAAACAGTTTATGGTGATGTTGTCTAGTAGTTGCTCTTTGTGTCCATGCTAGCTATTGTATGGGTGTAACAGCAGGTCTAGCACAAACAAACAATTACAATATCATAAACATTAAACACACATAAATTGTTTAAAAACACTACAAATTCAATGTAGATACTAATGATAATACACCGTATGGGTCCTATCCTGCCAATTTGTATAACATAGAGAAGGCTATAGACAAATACATGTGATGCTTAAACCAAGTACGGGAGAAATACTTCCCCTGAAAATCAAACAGTAGGCAAGCATATAGCTATAGCAGAGAAAATACAGCAGGTTTGGTGATCCACGGTGGGGTATTCTCTAGTTGCTCTACATGTTTCGCGTTTCGCAGAACGCTTCCTCAGGAACTAGAGACTCAATTGGATATGGTAAGATTGCCCAAATCAGCCAGTGGTAACCATATATAACTGACCACAATTTGATCATAAATGTAGAAAGTTTAAATCAGATTGTAAACAGCAATCGGTCATAACCTGGAACCTCTCCAAAAACTGTAGCGTCAAATGTCCATATGAAGGAGAGCACAGGCTTAAACGTTGTAGTGCCTAAGGAAGATGAGGGGGAGCAACAGGTTATGCCGTCCGGTCTGTGTAGGGGCCGGAGCGTAGCAATCGGTTATGACCGATTGCTGTTTACAATCTGATTTAAACTTTCTACATTTATGATCAAATTGTGGTCAGTTATATATGGTTACCACTGGCTGATTTGGGCAATCTTACCATATCCAATTGAGTCTCTAGCTCCTGAGGAAGCGTTCTGCGAAACGCGAAACATGTAGAGCAACTAGAGAATACCCCACCGTGGATCACCAAACCTGCTGTATTTTCTCTGCTATAGCTATATGCTTGCCTACTGTTTGATTTTCAGGGGAAGTATTTCTCCCGTACTTGGTTTAAGCATCACATGTATTTGTCTATAGCCTTCTCTATGTTATACAAATTGGCAGGATAGGACCCATACGGTGTATTATCATTAGTATCTACATTGAATTTGTAGTGTTTTTAAACAATTTATGTGTGTTTAATGTTTTTTATATTTTTCTAATAAAATATCTCTACTAAATATATAGTTTGTAGTTGAATACTATTGTGCCCTCAAAGTCCCATATTTAAAAGTTTTTTCTATCTATAGTCTGATTCTTGGGGACGCTGGCACATATTGTTACTGAGTACCTGCAGAGTCACCCTGCTTACTGAGGTACTCCGATACTAGGTCTTCCTTTTGAATTACAATATCATGTCTTTTTTGCTGGGATAGATAATTATTAAGGACTGTTCTGTTCTGAAATTTTTCAGAGCATTTGTATAGAAGTAGAACATATTACATTCAACAGGGCCCATTTTACTTAAGAGAAAACTAAAGGCAAAAGTTTTTTAGTTTTGGATTTTTACCACCACCCAACCATTCTCACTAAGCTGCAAGTGAAGCCGTATGGGGTATACACATGCTGTAAAGCAGGCTCTTATGGTTTAAACCAGGCATTAAAGAGGCAACATAACCCCTCCTACCCACCTGTTAAATATTCTCTGAAAATCAATCCACCATGGATCGCTCTTCAGAGGACTATCACATATGTAAACAAACTCCAACATTCTGCATTGCCTAAGTATTTGGCCATGCTAATGGGTAGGCAGAATAGGTGACTTCTTGCTTTAGCAGGAGGGGGTGCAAAAAAGGGAAGGACCTTAAATGATGCTGCTGATCAACCCCTACTATCAATAATGAGAAATAACCCCGTTCTTTTCTAATTTGTGATGTAAGTAATCACACATTAATAACTTCTGTTTTACAATAGCTACTAAAATGTTGCCAGAAATTTCAAGCAAACCTGTCATCATAGAAATATGGAGCCTGCCATCGCTGACCTTTCCTTCTGCTTGACTCAGAAAAAGATGGAGTGGGAGATAGCCAGGCAAATAGCATTTTCTGAAGAATATCAGCAATGTCTTACTCATCTCAGCTCAGGTTCCTTTATTATTAAGCATCCTAATGGACAGTTGTTCACAGGTCTTTTAGGCTTCATGCAGACAGACACATTAAAATGCTCTTATCTACGCTGGATCTTTTGGCCAAGAGCTGAAATTCTTGTTTAAGCAAATTTACAGGCATATGGCATTAAGACATAAAATTGTGTAAACTTATTCTACTGGTCAGAATATCAACCACTTCAGCCCCGGAAGAATTTGCTCCCTTATTGACCAGACCATTTTTTGCGATACGGCACTGCATCGCTTTAACTGACAATTGCGCGATCGTGCGAAGTTGTACCCAAACAAAATTTATGTCCTTTTTTCCCACAAACAGAGCTTTCTTTTGGTGGTATTTGATCGCCTCTGCGTTTTTTGCGCTATAAACAAAAAAATTGCGTTGAAAAAAAAAGCAATATTTTTTACTTTTTGCTATAATAACTATCCCCCCAAAAATATAAAAAAAAAATTTCTTCCTCAATTTAGGCTGATATATATTCTTCTACATATTTTTGGTAAAAAAATTGCAATAAGCGTATATTGATTGGTTTGCGCAAATGTTATGGCGTCTACAAAATAGGGGATAGATTTATGGCATTTTTATTACAAATGTCACTGTCAGGGAAGGGGATAACACTAGGGGGCGATCAAGGGGTTAAATGTGTGTCCTAGGGAGTGATTCTAACTGTGGGGGGATGGGACTGCCTGAAGGAGGAGACATATCACTGTTCATACTTAGCATGAACAACATATGTGTTTCCTCACCCCTGACAGAGAGATCTGTCTGTTTACATTGACAAATCTCCATTCTTTGTCTCTCAGAAGCGATCAAACATTGCGGCCGCTTGGGCACGGTCATCGGTGCCCCCTAGTGGTCTTAAAGCAGCCGACGTACATTTACAGCGATTTGCCCAGGCGAGCCAACCTGCCACAGTATGACTGCAGTGGCTGGTCGTCTAGTGGTTAATCTATTTTAGCCATTTGAATGAATTCACGTGTGTAACGATATCAAGTACGGGACATGACAAGCTGTAGCTAGCTGCCATCTTGTGTGGAAGTAGCCATGACAGTTTTGCTAACCATGTAACCTCACAGAGAACTCTGAACTCCGTCTTCCCCACCTTAGGAATTCAAAGCTTTTTAAGTTCAACAGAAAAGGTTATCTCAACAGAGAAAACAGAGCAGGCTAAGTCAGTAGGAAAACATTTGTTGTAAGGGCAGTGTTCAGGCCTGTCGTAAAACTGTCACCCTCCCCACTCAGAGCCCTAACAGACCTCGGTCGTAAAGTCTTCTGAATACACCTCATAAGAATAAGTATGAAATTTCAGCATGTTTCATAACTTCTGACTTAGTAATAGCACAGACATAATCTGGACATATTTAGCTTCCTCAGATAATATGGAACATTTCAAGTCCAGACACCCCTATGTCAGGTCATATGGGAAACCCCTGGGACCACTTATTCCTCCAAAGCAGGCTATACGTTATAGATATGGCATGTTTAGACTTGTTTTGAAGGAAATCTCAAGTTGAATAATAATATGGATATTTGAAGTCTGTAAACACTATAGATGCAGATATATGAGTATGTATTACCAAAATCACCTGGGATGTGGTCATGAGTGTAGACACCTCCCAGCAACCAACCCCTAAAACCAGCTGATCAGATGATTGGTTACTGGTCGCTGTCAACACCCCCTTTGATTTGACAGAAAAGAGGAGATGCCAAGACAATGGTCAGTTCTCCTTTTACCATCCAAGAAGAAACATCTGCCAAGTCGAGAACCAATTACCTAGCTCATCGATCGAACTCTGATCAACCCTCGGACATTAATTGCAAGTATCCTTCCTTCCCAATTCTACCTTATTGCTTTGTGGCTGTATATTGTCTTTATTTTTTGAAACATCTTTTTTTTCTGTAAATATTTTATTTGCATCAACTTTGACCTTTTCATAATAAACTCTTATGTTGAAAAGTGTTAACCTTGTCTCTAAAGCTCCTAATGCAAGCTATAAACGAACCTGCCTCTTGAAGGGCGCTACTGTTGTAGAGTAAGACCTCTGAGCAGACCTGTCTGTGGTGACAGTGTGTGTGGCAGACGCTTATTCTAAAATTATAATTGGTATTGCTAAATTACGAGTCTCCCCCGGCTCGGTCTTTTAAACGGGGGTGGTGGCAGTTAAAGGGTTAATTGTGTAATTAGCCCAGTGACAATTGCTCTCAGGCTGCTCGCACCTAGATTGTGGTCCTGCAAGCTGGAAAATCTTTGTGCTGGGCGCAGCTGAGAGTGGCATTGTTACGTAAGTGACAGCGTGGTGTGAGGTTGGCTGGTCCTTTGTCGCGAGTTAGCGAGGAGGGCAGGGATCTGACACCCGCGTTCGTCACATATTGGCTGGCAGCGTAGCGGGATAGTTTCGCATTAAGAGCATTCAGTGCATTGTTAGGAATTAGCTCTGCACTGAAGGATTGTAACCTTTGTGGAAACAGTCCTTAGAGACAAGCTGGTGCATATTTTTTGATTTTGATTTTTTCAAGAGAGACATACAGCAACAACTCTTTCCTACACCTTCTTCCTATCTCTTCTTTCTGTTCTATCTCTTCTGCTTGCAAAATGTCTGGGTTATCAGCATATAAAAAGATGAGCAAGAATGAACTGACTGTTGAGTGCACAGAAAGAGGAATTGACGTTGGTGGCAAAAATCGTGAAGGCTTGATACATGCCTTACAGGAGTTTGATATCCGTGCAGACCAGAACCTGGGGGAAACTGGACCAGAAAGGGTTTCCGCTACTCCAGAGCCCAGTGGTTCAGAGGCGGCCTCACCAGATGGGCAAGCAGAGACTGACACTGGAATACCACGGATTGTTACCTCCAAGCCATCACAAGAGCAGGCTAGCATCAGATTGCTTGAAACCATCCTAGACTCTCTTCAAATGCAAGAAACTCTACAAAACCTCAGGAAGACGGATCCTGTGGTGTACCTGCAGTTTCTTGAGCGCCAGGCGGCGGCCGAGAGAGAGGCTGCGGAACGCAGGGCTGAGCGGGAGGAACGCCAGGCTGAGAGGGAGGCTGATCGTCGGCACGAACTGGAGATGGCTAGGCTCCAGCAGCAGCGACAGGCTCAGAACCTCGGATCCCTAGAGCACAGGGATGCCTCTCTGCCAGTGATCCCGGCAGCCAAATTTCCAGTTATGGAAAAGGACAGTGACATTGACGTGTATCTACTGTCGTTTGAAAAAACTTGCCGTCAGTACCATCTGCCCCCAGCACAATGGGCCCGGTACCTGACGCCAGGGCTACGAGGCAAGGCCCTGGATGCTTATGTCGAACTGTCAGAAGAACAGTGCGACGATTATGCGGCCCTAAAAGCTGCAATCATCCAAAAGTTTCAGCTAACCCCGGAAGTGTACCGGAAGCGTTTTAGGTCCTTGCAAAAGGGGCCTGGGGACTCATACATGGATGTGGTAGGTCGCTTACGCACCACATTCCGGCAGTGGACTAAAGGCTTGGAAGCCGATTCTTTTGAATCCCTGGAAGATCTTATGATTGCAGATCAACTTTTGCACATCTGTCCTACAGACGTCAGACAGTTTGTGCTGGAGCGAAAGCCAGCCTCTGCCAAAGCAGCAGCAGAACTGGCAGATACCTATATCCACTCTCGGGTATCTGACCATCGCAAGGTTCCTCTGAATGGCTGGAAAGGAGGGAAATCGCACACGGCAACCCCTCCTCTGCCTACCAAACAAGTTCCTCAGCAGCCGGAACCTGCAACTCCTGGAGCCAAGGCCTTCCTAACTGACAAACGCAAATGCTACAACTGTGGGGGAGCCGGACATCTCAGGGCGCAGTGCCCTGAGCAGAAGAAGACGACATCACCTGGCCATCCGGCTAGCAACCCTTCCGCTGTGCTGCTCGTCAGTGGGAAACCTCCCGGAACCAATGCCAACTTGCAGCCAGTCATCGTAGGCCACCGGACTGTAACAGGCTTTCGTGACACCGGAGCCGAAGTCACATTGGTCAGACCAGAGGTTATAGAAGAAACAGACATCATCCCAGAGAAGTTCCTTACCCTCACCGGAGTTGGGGGAACCCGTTCCTGTGTACCCCGTGCCTATGTTTTTATTGATTGGGGTGCCGGAAGTGGGATGAGAGAGGTGGGTGTCTCGGAGGAGATCCCCACTGCAGTGTTGTTGGGTTCTGATTTAGGTACCCTTGTTTCATACTATGCCCCTGCTAAAAGCACCCCAGATGCTCCCACGGATCTCTCCGGACCTCCCAAGGTACTGTTTACAGATGTTGGGGTAATATCGGGGCAACCTGTAGATGGACAGAGGGAGGGGGAGGGTGGAGTGGAAGTGCAAGGTCCTCCTTCTTCAGAGACAGGAGAGGAGGCCCCCTTGCCAGTGAAGGTAACTGATGTATGTTCCAATGATGCTGAACTGATAAAGGTTAAATGTGATGATAATGATGATGAGGATAATGATGATGATGATAATGATGATGATGATAATGATGATGATGATAATGATGATGATGCATTGCCAGTACTGGTGGTCACTCGCAGTGCTGCAAAGGCAGCCGAGGTGCAGGCCCTGGTCGCAGAACAGCAGGAGGAGGTCTCTGGGCCCTCTCCCTGTTCTGACCCAGTGGACTCCACCTCTGTTGAGCCTCAGCAGCTGTCCATGTTTGCCACAGGACTGCTGGCTGGGACCTGTTGTTCCGCCTTTGAAACAGCACTGCAGACAGACCAAACACTAGCACAGCTCAGGAGTCTAGCTGATCGCCCCCCTGCAGAGAATGACAAACAAAAGGTCTATTGGGACAAAGGTAAACTGTACAGAGAAAATATGCCTGCAGAGGGGAATGAGGCTGACCTAGGTAGCAGGCAGCTGGTTGTACCCAGTCAATTTAGGGGACAGCTGCTAAAAGTGGCTCATGAAATTCCCCTCGCAGGGCACTTGGGGATCACTAAGACCCGAGGGCGGTTGATACATAACTTTTATTGGCCTACAATGCTCGCTGACATAGCTGACTACTGTCGGTCCTGTGTTACCTGCCAGCGAGTTGGCAAGGCAGGGGATGTACACAGGGCTCCGCTAAAACCTTTGCCTGTGATTGACGAACCTTTTAAGAGGGTGGCAGTGGATATCATTGGGCCTTTGGCCATCCCTAGCAGTTCAGGCAAACGTTTTATCCTTACAGTTGTCGACTATGCCACGCGTTATCCGGAGGCGGTGGCTCTCTCCTGCGTCCGGGCAGACAAGGTCGCTGATGCTCTGCTGGGAATCTTCACAAGAGTGGGATTCCCGGCTGAGCTCATCAGCGATCAAGGCCCTCAGTTTGTGTCCGACTTGATGCAGGCTCTCTGTCGGAAAATACAGATGACGCATATCATGGCCAGTCCTTATCACCCACAAACGAACGGTTTGTGCGAGCGTTTCAATGGAACCTTGAAACAAATGTTGTGCACCTTTGTGCACTCCCAGGGTAAGGACTGGGAACGATATCTGCCTCATCTGCTGTTTGCTTACAGAGAGGTGCCTCAGGAGTCCACAGGCTTTTCGCCATTTGAACTTTTGTACGGACGGAGGGTAAGAGGACCCCTGGACCTAATCCGTGAGACCTGGGAGGGCAAGATTGCCGACTCAAAGGTCTCTGTTGTGGATTATGTCCTAAAATTCAGAGATAAAATGGAGACGCTGGTGGAAATTGTGCGGGAGAACATGACCCAGGCCCAGACTAGGCAGAAAGAGTGGTATGACCGTAACGCTAGGGAGCGGACCTATGACATTGGTCAGAAGGTGTATGTTCTGCTTCCCCTGCGGCAGAACAAACTCCAAGCAGCATGGGAAGGCCCGTACACCATCACCCAGCTTCTAAATGATGTCACCTACTTGGTCAGGTTGGGAGAAGGGCGTAGACGGCAGAAGGCCATTCATGTTAACATGATCAAAGCCCATCATGAGCGCACGGCCTATGTCATGCCGGTCTGCAGCAGGCCAGAGCCCGAGGAGGCTGATCCACTTCTGGACCTGCTAGCAGACACCAGGGAGGTAGACTCAGAACTCCTGATAAACTCCAATCTTACCCCCACCCAGGTACCTGGACTGAAGCGAGTGCTGGCAGTACATGGTAGCAGGTTTACGGGAAAACCTGGGAGGACACACCTCGCTGTCCACCAGGTGGACACCGGGGCACATCCCCCCATTAAACAGTCGGCCTATCGCGTCTCCCTGGAGGTGCTGGCCGACATGAAAAGGGAGGTGGAGGAAATGCTGCAGCTGGGGGTGATTCAGAAGTCCCACAGTGCCTGGGCGTCCCCAGTAGTCTTGGTCCCCAAAAAGGACCAGACGACCAGGTTCTGTGTGGACTACCGGAAGCTGAATGCCATCACTACTGCAGATGCCTACCCCATGCCCCGGATTGATGAGTTGTTAGATAGGCTGGCGGCCGCCCGTTATATAACAATCATGGATCTGAGCAGGGGGTACTGGCAAATTCCTCTGGCCCCTGAGGCTCGGGAAAAGTCGGCCTTCATCACCCCATTCGGATTGTTCGAGTTTACCGTCATGCCGTTTGGAATGAAGAATGCCCCAGCTACCTTCCAGAGAGTCATGAATGACTTACTGGAGGGGCTGGAAACCTTTGCCGTAGCCTACTTGGATGACATCGCCGTGTTCAGCCCTACCTGGGAAGAACACCTGGTGCACCTGTCACAGGTCCTAGACCAACTGACAGCCGCCAATCTGACTGTCAAACCCAGTAAGTGTCAGATTGGCATGACTGATGTGCAGTACTTGGGACACCAGGTAGGAGGAGGTACCCTGAAACCCGAGACAGGGAAGGTTGAGGCCATCCTGGCCTGGCCTACCCCTCAAACCAAAAAGCAGGTTATGTCTTTCTTGGGGACCGCTGGCTACTATAGGAAATTTGTATGTAACTATAGTAGCCTGGCCAAACCTCTGACTGACCTAACCAAAAAGAAACTGCCCAAGGTGGTGTCTTGGACACCAGAATGTGAGCAGGCATTTCAGGCCTTGAAGGGGGCGCTGGCCAGCGCACCTGTGCTGCAGGCTCCAGACTTCACCCGCCGTTTCCTTGTGCAGACGGATGCCTCTGCCTTTGGATTGGGTGCAGTCCTGAGCCAGGTGGACGAGGCCGGAGAGGAGCATCCCATCCTCTACCTGAGCAGGAAGCTGCTTCCCAGGGAAGTAGCATATGCCACGATCGAAAAGGAGTGTCTTGCGATCGTGTGGGCTCTCCAGAAGTTACAAACGTACCTTTATGGACGGCACTTCACTGTGATCACAGATCACAATCCCTTGAGCTGGCTAAATCGTGTTGCTGGGGAGAATGGCAAACTACTTCGGTGGAGCCTAATTCTTCAGCAATACGATTTCACCATCCAGCATAAGAAAGGCAGCGCCCATGGCAATGCTGATGGGCTGTCACGACAAGCCGAGCCCGCAGGAGTCGGTTGCGTCAGGAGGGAAATTGTAGTTCCCTCCCATGCAACCACCTAAGGGGGGAGGTGTAACGATATCAAGTACGGGACATGACAAGCTGTAGCTAGCTGCCATCTTGTGTGGAAGTAGCCATGACAGTTTTGCTAACCATGTAACCTCACAGAGAACTCTGAACTCCGTCTTCCCCACCTTAGGAATTCAAAGCTTTTTAAGTTCAACAGAAAAGGTTATCTCAACAGAGAAAACAGAGCAGGCTAAGTCAGTAGGAAAACATTTGTTGTAAGGGCAGTGTTCAGGCCTGTCGTAAAACTGTCACCCTCCCCACTCAGAGCCCTAACAGACCTCGGTCGTAAAGTCTTCTGAATACACCTCATAAGAATAAGTATGAAATTTCAGCATGTTTCATAACTTCTGACTTAGTAATAGCACAGACATAATCTGGACATATTTAGCTTCCTCAGATAATATGGAACATTTCAAGTCCAGACACCCCTATGTCAGGTCATATGGGAAACCCCTGGGACCACTTATTCCTCCAAAGCAGGCTATACGTTATAGACATAGCATGTTTAGACTTGTTTTGAAGGAAATCTCAAGTTGAATAATAATATGGATATTTGAAGTCTGTAAACACTATAGATGCAGATATATGAGTATGTATTACCAAAATCACCTGGGATGTGGTCATGAGTGTAGACACCTCCCAGCAACCAACCCCTAAAACCAGCTGATCAGATGATTGGTTACTGGTCGCTGTCAACACCCCCTTTGATTTGACAGAAAAGAGGAGATGCCAAGACAATGGTCAGTTCTCCTTTTACCATCCAAGAAGAAACATCTGCCAAGTCGAGAACCAATTACCTAGCTCATCGATCGAACTCTGATCAACCCTCGGACATTAATTGCAAGTATCCTTCCTTCCCAATTCTACCTTATTGCTTTGTGGCTGTATATTGTCTTTATTTTTTGAAACATCTTTTTTTTCTGTAAATATTTTGTTTGCATCAACTTTGACCTTTTCATAATAAACTCTTATGTTGAAAAGTGTTAACCTTGTCTCTAAAGCTCCTAATGCAAGCTATAAACGAACCTGCCTCTTGAAGGGCGCTACTGTTGTAGAGTAAGACCTCTGAGCAGACCTGTCTGTGGTGACAGTGTGTGTGGCAGACGCTTATTCTAAAATTATAATTGGTATTGCTAAATTACGAGTCTCCCCCGGCTCGGTCTTTTAAACGGGGGTGGTGGCAGTTAAAGGGTTAATTGTGTAATTAGCCCAGTGACAATCGCTCTCAGGCTGCTCGCACCTAGATTGTGGTCCTGCAAGCTGGAAAATCTTTGTGCTGGGCGCAGCTGAGAGTGGCATTGTTACGTAAGTGACAGCGTGGTGTGAGGTTGGCTGGTCCTTTGTCGCGAGTTAGCGAGGAGGGCAGGGATCTGACACCCGCGTTCGTCACAACGTGTACACGAGTGTGTTTATGTGCATAAATAATGCCAGGTGCATGTTTGGGGCTTTAATTGTATACCCCTGAATGCTTCTCTAAAAAAACGATCTAACCACCACAAAGTGCATGGACACATTGGCCGAAATGGAGTGAACCTGCGTGACTTATTCTGTCAGGAAGCTGTTAAACTTGACAACCAATCCTGGGCAGCAAGCACATTCATGTTCTGCAGCTGCAAGTACACAAGCGACATTATATGGGCAGCTGCGGGGTGGGGAATGTGTTCACTGCCAATGATTGGCTGCTGGCTTTGACTGCTTCTTGGTGGGATAGCAACTGCAGGTTCAAAGTCTCATGCCTAAACCAGCCTGAGCTCATCCCTGGCTTCAGGCCCTAAATAGCATTTATAGCCTGAATGTAAATATGAAAAACAGATGCTACCCTATAAGGACTTGTTTACACATGCTTTGACCTCTAAAGAGCGATCTGTGTTCAGATCATTCCCCAAGCATTTTTACTGGCAGTGAAGAGGTGTTGTATCACCTCCTCACTGCCTGCTTTAACCCCTTAAACTCTGTCCTAGCGTGCTGCAACAGAGCGCATTGCAGAGTAGCCCCATTCACCTGAATGGATTGTGCTCAGTGGGTGCTACGGCCACTGAAAGCAACAGGGGTTATAATTTCTGCCACGGCCGAGAAGCAAAACATTGCAGCTGTCTGTGTCACATATACACTCCTGACTGCTGCCTTTGTAGCTAAAGGGGGAATTGTTGGGGGTGGTAAAAAAAAGCAGCTTAACCACTAGTGTAAAGGAATCCTGACACTTTTATCATGCTTTACATGGTCATAGTCACAATCACTTGAAATGCTCTTGGCTTCTGATTATTTGATTTGATTATTTTAACTTTTTTTTTAGGTTTTGAAAGCTGTGTCTATTGAAAATATATATAAACTATCCATGGTAATATAACTAGTAGTTTAATTTTCAATGGTCTTTTATGTTATACTATACCTTTAGGCTGGGTTCACACTAGAGATCGCAACGGCTCACAGTAGGAGTCTGGTGCGTCTTCATTCACCGTTTCATGTCCAATTTCAGCCTGAATTTTGGGCTAAATGCGGACCTGGAATTCGACCCGGAGCCGCTGTGGAGATATGTGAACCAGCTCCATAGAGAACCAGTCACAATCTCCTGCTGTGCGTATTGGATGCAGGAAATCCGCATCCAATTCGCAATAGTGTGAACCCAGCCTTAATGTTTTTAGGTTTTGAAAGCTGTGTTTATTAAATATATATAAAACTATCCATAGTAATATAACTAGTAGCTTAATATTTAACCGACCTTTATTTTATACTATAGCTTAGCAGTTGCAGAATACACCTTTAATAAACATGCTTTTGTTATCTTCATTACAGGGCAGTTTTTGCTCCAGCCTGCTTTTCCCACACACTCATTACAGAAAGGTAAGAAGAATGCAGACATTCCAGCTGCTCTGCTTATCTTAAAGAACTCTGTTTTGTCTTAAATTCTAATAGCTATAATTTGTTATCTAAAGCCCAAAGCCAACCAAAACTTTTTAGCTTTGAATAAAGTGGGGAAAGGGCTAAAACTTTGGTTAAGCATAGGCAGATTTTTTTTTTCCTTCAGCCCACAGATTTTTCCATCCACAGTTTACATTGTGAATACATTAATCCTCCTTTGTTGGTATCATATTCTGACAGCTGGTACCACCAGCTGTCAAAGTACCTGAATGGTGCCTGTATACTTCTGTTTTACAATTAAATGATGTTTGTTGGGGGGATGCCAACAGGAACCCTCTAAATTTGCGCTGTGTATGGCCAGCTTAAAGTGGTTCTAAAGGCTCAAGTTTTTTTTTTATCTTAATGCATTCTATGTATTAGGGTAAAAAACCTTCTGAGTGTAGCTCCCCCCGGCCCCCCTTATACTTATCTGGGCCCCATCTCGATCCAGGGATGTGCATAAGGGCTCTCCCGGATCTCTCTCTCTCCACATTGGCTCACACAGCAGCAGGAGGCCATTGGCTCCAGCTGCTGTCAATCACAGCCAGTGAACCAATAAACAGAGAGTGGGACAGGGCCGAACTGTGCTCTGTGTATGAATGGACAAACAGAGCATGGCTTGGAAGTGAGCCTGCTTGCATGCCCCTATAGCAAGAGGCTTGTCTTTGGGGGCACTCGGCAGGGGGGAGGGGCCAGCACCGCCGAAAAGGGACACAAAAGGAAGAGGATCAGGACTGCTCTGTGCAAAACCATTGCACGGAGCAGGTAAGTATAACATGTTTGTTATTTTTTTTTTATTCTTTCCTTTAAAAATCATTGTTTTTATCACTGTATTTACTGCTTTGAGTCCCGTGAGGAGATCTCCGCTTGTTTTTTTTCAGCTGTGACATCAGGGCAATGAAGTAGGTAGCTGGGATAGTCAAAGTTTACAATAACAATCTGAATTTCTAACCCCTTTTCAGTGAAAAAGAAAACCCCTATAAAGCATGGTATAATTAGCTCCAACATAGAAAACAAAATTCCTTCCTGATCCCCTGAAGGAAATCAGATTTTCCCTGGATCAACAATCACTGGTGTTATTGCCTATAATTGTTGCCTTTGTTCTGTTTATTAACCACTAGCCGACCGCTGTCAGCACATATACGTTGGCAGAATGGCACGGCTGGGCAAAGTAACGTACCTGTACGTTACTGCCGCGAGCTCCATGACCGTGCCCGCAGGACCCGCGGACTCGATCCCCGCTGGGATACCCGCGATCGTGTCACGGAGCTAAAGAACGGGGAGATGCCGATGTAAACAGCATCTCCCCGTTCTGCCTAGTGACAGGACAGTGATCGTCTGCTCCCTGTCATCGGGAGCAGAGATCAGTGTCATGTCACTGCTAGTCATCCCCCACACAGTTACAATCACTGCCCAGGACACACTTAACCCCTCCCTGCCCACTAGTGGTTAACCCCTTCACTGCCAGTGACTTTTTTACAGTAATCAATGCAATTTTATAGCATTGATCGCTGTATTAATGCCAATGGTCCCAAAAATGTGTCAAAATTGTCCGATATGTCTGCAATAATATCGCAGTCATGATAAAAATCGCTGATCGCCGCCATTACTAGTAAAAAAAAAAAAATATTAATAAAAACGCCATAAAACTATCCCCTATTTTGCAGACGCTATAACTTTTGCGCAAACCAATCAATAAACGCTTATTGCGATTTTTTTTTTTTTTTTTTTTTTTTTTTTTTTTTTTTTACCAAAAATATGTCGAAGAATACGTATCGGCCTAAACTGAGGAAAAAAAATGTTTTTTTATATATTTTTCGGGGATATTTATTCTAGCAAAAAGTAAAAAATAATGCGTTTTTTTCAAAATTGGCCCTATTTTTTTGTTTATAGCGCAAAAAATTCAAACCACAGAGGTGATCAAATACCACCATAAGAAAGCTATATTTGTGTGAAAAAAAGGATGTCAATATTGTTTGGCGCAATTGTCAGTTAAAGTGATGCAGTGCCGAATCGCAAAAAGTGCTCTGGTCAGGAAGGGGGTAAATTCTTCCGGAGCTGAAGTGGTTAAAGGCAAGTGAACATTTTCAGAATGCACATCACAATCATTTTGTGTAGCAATCCACAAGTCTGTTTGTACTCAACAAATGGATGCTTAGCATAACTTGGGGGGAGATGGCTTTATCAACACAATGTCATGGGGTACAGTGGACCTGCTGAGTCACCAGCAGGGAGCATGGAACATTATACAAGTACAACCCCAGTAGGTCAGTGGCTGCAGCCTTGACACCCTGGGCTCACAGGAAGTGGTTTGAATGACACTGGGTGTCCTTTAAGCCTAAAGAAGAATGGAGGCACATCACTAGGTCATTGGATCTGCGAGGGACAGCACTGAAGAATGGGTGATTATAACAGCGGAAGTATTTTTTTTTATTATAAGAAGCTGCTGGTGAATCTGATTTACTTTTTTTTTTTTTTTTCTCAAACACTACAAGAAGCCAATGACTGATGCCACCTGTCAGCATCCAATCACAACTGGAAATTTGATTTTAAATTTAGGCACACCATTTCTAAAAGCCTTGCTTTTATTTCATTCAGATGTAAAAAACAATATTTTTTAAAAAATAAAAGTGTTGCGCTGTTACTCCATGATCAATATATGTAGTGTGCATAAGGCTCGGTTCACACATGGGCGGCACGACTTGCAGGTCGCCTCAGCGAGGCGACCTGCAAACGACTGCCGGGGCGACTTGCGAGACGACTTCTGCATAGAAGTCTATGCAAGTCGCCCCAAGTCGCCCCCAAAGTAATACAGGAACCTTTTTCTAAGTCGGAGCGACTTGCGTCGCTCCAATTAGAACGGTTCCATAGCACAGAACGGGAGGCGACTTGTCAGGCGACTAGGTCGCCTGACAAGTCGCCCCAGTGTGAACCGAGCCTAAAAGTCCATCTATTGAAATGTAGTGAGAAAAGGGTAAAAATAAGTCCAAAATTCCAACTTAGGCTCGATTCACACCTATGCATGTTGCTTTTGGGCGTTTTTGGAGGTTTTTTTTCATGCTTGCCACGTTTTTGAGCAGCGTTTTTGCCGCGATTTGCGTTTTGCGTTTTTTTTTTTTTTTTTTTTTTTTTAACAGTTTTTTTTTTACAGTCTAAAAAAAAAATTAAAAAAAAAAAAAAAAACAGCAAAAACGGTGCACTTGCGTTTTGATGCTTGTCCATTGAATTCTATTACATGCAAAACGCTGCATTTTGCATGAAAAAAAGTCCCTGACCCTTTCCAAAAATGCAGAGAAACAAAAAGGCATTGATGTGAACATGTTCCATAGGAACCCATGTTAAATTCCCGTGCATTTCTGCAAAATGCAAAATGCATCAAAAAACGCGCTAGTGTGAATGGAGCCTAAGGCCCCATTCACACTAGCGCGTTTTTTGATGCATTTTGCATTTTGCAGAAATGCACGGGAATTTTTTAACATGGGTTCCTATGGAACATGTTCACATCAATGCTTTTTTGTATCTCCGCGTTTTTGGAAAGGGTCGGGGACTTTTTCTCATGCAAAATGCAGCGTTTTGCATGTAATGGTTTTCAATGGACAAGCATCAAAAACGCAAGTGCACCTTTTTTGCAGCGTTTTTTATGCGTTTTTGGTGCGTTTTTGCCGTTTTTTTTTTTTGTTTTTTTTGTTTTGTTTTTTTTTTGTAATTTTTTTTGTAAGACTGTAAAAAAAAATGAAAAAAAAAAAAAAAAAAAACGCAAATCGCGGCAAAAACGCCGCTAAAACGCGGCAAAAACGCGGCTCAAAAACGCAGCAAGCATGAAAAAAAAACCTCCAAAAACGCTCAAAAGCAACATGCATAGGTGTGAATCGAGCCTTAGAGTGCATATAGTGCACTTAAAAGAAGTGTCAATCCAATTTCAATTGGTGCAGACACCCGGTGCTCCCCACAGGATAAGTATGGTAAATATATCTGCTTACCAGATACTAAGACCTCCCAAGGTCTATAAACACTTCAGTGAGCATTCACCCCTCACTACAGGTTTAACTACTTTAGCTGTCCAGCCAACTTGATTGGATTCCAGATAGATATCCCTCACAGTATTTACCCTTCAAAGGATCTCCAGAGTCTGACCATTCTGCAAATCACGTGGAAGAGGAAGATAGACTCATTGTGCAACATTCATTTAAAAGGCACACGAGTTTATTAAAAGTTCTTAGTATTTGGTCTTAGTATTTGGTAAACAGATATATTTACCATACTTATCCTGTGGGGAGCCCCGGTGTCTGCACCGATTGAAACTGGATTGACACTTCTTTTAAGTTCACTATATGGACTCTTAGTTGGAATTTTGGACTTATTTTTCCCTTTTCTCACTACATTTTAATAGATGAACTTTTGTGCACACTATACGTATTGATCATGGAGTAACAGCGCAACACTTTGATTCTGATTTTCTGTTATGATGTGTGTTATGATGATAAATGTGTGAGTGCTGCTGTTTTTTCACTTGTTTTATTCACTTGGAATCATCATTTATTTACACATAGCGCAATTTTTTTCTTTGATAATATATTTTTTTTATTAACAGCAACTGGCTGGATTTTCAAGTAAAAGGAGTGAACTTGGCTCGAGCTCTGCAATGTTGGGAGAAAAGTCTACAGGAGCGAAGAGGTCAAAAGACTGTCATCCGCGGATGTCCCTTTCATTTAATAGACAATTGTCATTGGCCTCATTGCAATCCCACATGTCCAGCTCTTCATGATCCTGTCACTGGCCAAGAAGTGACCTTATTGCAAATGTTCCTCAGGCTGAACCTTGAAAACCAGAAGAGAGGTCAGGAGCCTAAAGGAGATCTAAGCCAGTTGATGGCCTTGTTAAGAATTGGCGGTTAATGAGAACTTTATTACATTTTATCACACATTATTTATGATAGTTCCTATATCAATGAAACTGAACTTTTTCATTAAGCTTCAGTTGGCGGAAGGATGCTTGATAATAGAGTGTTTTAACTACACAATAAGCTCTAGTTTATTATGTGGTTTACAGGTTATACCAAACATGTACAAGTTTCTCCAAAAAGTTAGATATATGTAAAAAAGAAAGTTTAACTTGATTCAAACTTAAACTTATTTTTAAAAGTTAAAGGATATTAAACCCAAACACAAAGATGTAATATATTTCAGTGCATCAATCCTTAAATATGGGGGCTGCATTCGTTTTTGGGGGGGTTTTTTAGGCTTTTTTTTCCTTTATTTTTTTCCTGGTGATCCAGCCAGTAACGAACACACTTCTAGATGAAGGAGCAACTAAGAAACCTTTGGACAGCAGCATTGTCATTATGGGGAGAGGGTAGTGTAATGCCGTGTACACACGATCGGACATTCCGACAACAAAACCGTGGTTTTATTTCCGACGGATTTTGGCTCAAACTTGTCTTGCATACACACGGTCACACAAATGTTGTCGGAAATTCCGAACGTCAAGAACACGGTGACGTACAATAAACAAGAAAAATTCAAACCAGAAGAAAGGGGATATAGGGATTATGACGGTGCCAGGAAGAACACAATATGTTCAAATGTTAAAATAAGTAATTTTTATTAATAAATTAATTAATAATTAATAATAATATTATAATTAATAATAATAATTAATATTAATAAAAATTACTTATTTTAACATTTGAACATATTGTGTTCTTCCTGGCACCGTCATAATCCCTATATCCCCTTTCTTCTGGTTTGATTGTTAAATTTTGGGATGAGGTGCTGTATCACATTGAGGACCGCCCAGCTACATAATAAACAAGAAAAATTAAGTTCAATAGCCAGTGCGGCTCTTATGCTTGATTCCGAGCATGCGTGGAATTTTGTGCGTCAGAATTGTGTACATACGATCAGAATTACCGACAACGTATTTTGTTGTCGGAAAATTTGAGATCCAGCTCTCAAATTTTTGTTGTCGGAAATTCCGACAGCAAATGTCCGATGGAGCCTACACACAGTCAGAATTTCCGTCAACAAGCTCACGTCGAACATTTTCCGTTGGAAATTCCGACCGTGTGTACATGGCATTAGATATACCTGAAGATTTAGATGGACTTTAGATGACTAACAAATCAAAGTGGCAGAAAACCCAAAACCAAAAATGTAATATATTGCAGTTTTCTTTTACGATTTTTTCCCTCTTTTTTCCCCTTATGATCTGGCCAGTAGCATGCCCCCGCTCTGGATAAAGGAGCACAGGGGCACCTTTGGACAGCAGCATTGTAAAAGTGATTCTAAAGGTTGGAATAAAAAAAAAACATGTCATACTTACCTGCTCTGTGCAATAGGTTTGCACAGAGCAGCACCGATTCCCTTCTTTTTGAGTCAAAAATGCCCCCAGCACCCCAAACGGTGCTGGGGGCACTCAATCAGGCTCGTTTTCAAGTCACACTCCTGTGAATAGACATTGTCCATTCATGGTCTGAGCATGGCTCAGCCCTGCCCCCTGCTGTGATTGAGCGCTGTGTGAGCCAATAAGGAGGGAGGACCCAGGAAAGCAGCTGCTCTCATGCATATTGCTGGATCGAGAAGGTTTTTTTACCTTAATGCATTAAGGTAAAAAACCTTCTGCCTTTAGAACCACTTTGATCTGGGGGGGGAGGGAAGTATTAGATGAACTAGAAGATTTAAATACACTAACACATTGAAGCCAAGCTCCAACTCACACTGCAGCTACTCAAGCAGTTACAGCAGGTTTCATTTTTCCTTTTGAGGTAAAGATTTTACATGAATAAATAAAAGTGGACCATTATAAGCATCCCAGTCAGTGTTAAATGGTTTGTCTCAACATGCTAACTGATATATTTGCAGGAGAGCTTGTCCTGCTGAAAAATGACAGACTTACTGGCTGGATCACTAGGTGAAAATAAAAGAAAGACTAAAAAAGTAATGAATGCAGCCACCATCAATTGGTAAGCTGCAATATTATTAAAATAGTAGTGTTTGGGTTTATGTTACATGTTTTAAATGTTCTAGGTATAAGAAGTTATTTGGTAAAAAAAAAAAAAAAAAGCATGTCATGCATGATGAACACTTTTTGATGTAATACTCCATCTGTCGTACTCAATGGTAATGAGATAGAGGGTATTTTTGTGTGCGCAAGGTTATATTTTAAGTGAGAAAACACATGTAAAAAGCAAGCATAGGCTTTTAATACCTAATTTACCTGTATATTATATCGACCTATGTATCAAGTAATAGATTGTCCTATTTAACTAGAGCTGTAACCCTTAAGAATCCCTACTCTACCATTTCTAAATATGGCCCTCCTCTGTGGACTAGCATATTTTTGATTAATATACATTTTTTTTTAATGAGCATGAATCTGATTTGCCACATCTTGCAGCTCTATTAGGAATTAATTAATAATTGTCTATGTGGCAAAGAATGGGAAGATCTACTAATTCTATCTCTTAGATTGGTTTTTAGGCTGCATTGGCAGTGGTTCTGCTGTAATACTTGTTCCAGATTGCTGTTGAACATTTTGCACTGGAACCTATAAAAAGTTAGATTTGGTATCAGAAAACAACATTTGAGTATGCAGGAATGCAAAAGATAATGTAGATCATATTTTTGGAATGCAAAGATGTTCTGGATACATTTTATCTGTAGGCATATGTTGCCATATTTCTTTGATGAGATCATTTTATCTGCAAATCCTTGCAAGATTTTCCAGAGTTCAGTAAGATTCCATTTTGAAAGATTACATTAAAGGGGTTTTAAACCCTCATTTAAAAAAAAACAAAAACAAACATGTCATACTTACCTCCACAGTGCAAGTTAGTTTTGCACAGAGTGGCCACGGTCATCCTGTTCTGAGGTCCCTCAGCGGTGCTGGTGGCTTCTCCCCACATCGAGTGTCCACGTTTGAGAAGCGCTCTCCTTAGTGGACACCCGTGCGGGTGCGCTCCTGAGTCCCGCATCTGTTTCCATTCACTCAGAATGCAGGACTCGGCCCCGGCGCTGCATCATTGGATTTGATTGACAGCAGCGGGAGCCAATGGCTGCGCTGCTATCAATCTATCCAATCAGGACACGAGACACCAGCTAGTGCTGGTGTGCTTGTTCCCGGCCGAAGAAAGATCAAGGTCAGGTAAGTAAAACGGGGGGCTCGGAGGGGGGGGGGGGGGGTTGGGGCTGCATCACCACAGAAGGTTTTTCACCTTAATGCATAGAATGTATTAAGGTGAAAAACCATGAGGGTTTACAACCCCTTTAACATAACACCTTATAGATTTCCTTCTCAAGGACAGCTCCCCCCTGAAATAATTGAATTTTGCAAGTGAAACTCCACATTTGTTGATTAAAAAAAAAAAATGTTTATCTCTAGAACAAATCTATAATCTTAAAGGATTTTTTTTTTTTAGCAAACTTCATTGTAGATTTTTACCTTCTGTTATCTGGATAAAGACTTGCTGCTGTATTAGCCTGTGTGAGTCTGCCTGCTGTAATTAATCAAGCAAGACCAAACTATGATATATAAAAAGCCCCATCCCTTTACCCTTGGGGTATCTCACTAAAGCTGGATAAAAATTCATACAATTCCAAAGGGGCTGGACAAAATTTGATTTGTGTATATGTAGCTCTGCTCTGCCTCCCGCGGTTCCCGCACTTCCTGTAATCCCCGCCGGGGGCCGCCAGGCAGAGACTGACACAGGCATGGACGCGCCTGTCAGCCCCTGTGCGGGCTTTCTCTTCTTGTTTCCCTGTGTGCAGGGGGACACTCACACACAGGCGTCCACACAGGCGTCCACCCACTCTGCGCTTTCCCCTGCCTCCCTATTGGCAGAGGCAGAGAGCCAATGATCAGGAAGCAGCAGAAGAGAACAGTGGGATAGGAAGTCCCAGCACAAAGCAGCCTGATTGACTTTTAAGGTGACATGACCGCAAATCCCAGGCTGCACTGCATAGTCAAGAGAATTGTGGGAGAGACTATAAAAGTACAGGGTGGATTAGGCCCAGGTCTCTTTGCTTCCTGGATCCCCTCATGTTGAGGCCATCTCGCCGCTGTGGGAGGGGGATTGCGGTCTACCACGCAGAATACCACATTACACCCGGATGAGAGGGGCCTAGCTCTGTCTGCTGTTCGTCTGACATCCATCCAGCACCACTCCGGTCGCATGTCAACATGCGTACTGAGCTTCACATTGGGAGATTGATACGGTGGATCCACTGCACAAGTGTCGCTACATGAGCTACTGTCCGGAAGACATCGTATCGGCCTGGTCATTGGTGTGAGGGCAGTCGCCCCCTTTTACAAATCCTTTCTCATGGTTTCACTGGAACACTGTGCAGAGACACCTTTGGCTCTCCACATTTCAAGAAACCTATTGCTTGCTACTACACCTTATTGGATGAAAGTTAATGAGCTCCACCGTGTTGATGAAGACAATCAGATCTGCAACGGGGACATTACTGTCATTGCTGCTATAAGGGCCCTTATACCACTCCCTTTAAGTCAGACCTCTCATTACAGTTAACAGTTAATAGTTTGGCCTGGGGTTCCCCTTTAGTATTAACTACAAGTACTCAATAGTTCAAAGAAGGTATTTACGGATTATCTGTTACTGACTGTATTGAATGCTGTCACTTGCATAATTGTTTGAGCATTATTAAAATCACTTCAACCAAATCCTGGTTGTTTGTCCGGGATCTGGCTAACCAATACCATTTTGAGTTCTTACTGCCTAAGTAAATCGAAAGAAACATTAATACTTAATCAGTGTCAGTGGGTCATTACTGTGGTTCTCCATTAATCACATTGCCATGTGTGCCAGAGGGGCTGAGTCCATTCCTGGGGTTGAGAGGCAGAGTAACGTACTGAACCAATTTAAGCAGCTCCTTCAGGGGTATCGCTACATATATTTCTCACTGTTTAACAGAAGCTGATTGGCTTGTGTCAAATGGACCTACTGGAAAATTTTCATTCGATCAATGGCTGCAACACTGATCGGTGTATGCTTCTCGCTGTCTGAGTACATTGTCCTGGTGGAGGACTCCTGCAACCGCCTTGCTTGTGTTGATATAGATAGAGGAATTTGCAGCAAGCACAAGGACAAAAATTAGATCCCAAATTTGTCACCTGCAGCCATTTTCACTGCCCATTCTACATCTGTATGTCAGGTCGTTCTGAGCAGACAAAGTGCTGACAGGGGTCTGGCTTTGGGGTGCAGAGCATTTAAAGCATTATGAGTTCACTACACATTTTATTTAGCTTATTTAAGTAACGCATGCAAAAAAAGTGCATAAAGAGCAAAACAAATGTAGGAACAATATATGTGAAAACACATATACATATAAAAATTATTCTATTTTAAGATGAAAAAGTGTGTAGTGGCCCTTAAATTGGATCACATGGTGAGCCAAGATCAAACTGTTACGGAACAAACTAATACAAAGAAGTCATTGTTTTATAAATGCATACGTCCATTCATATTGACCACCCCCTCCTCCTCAAAAAACTTTACTCCCTCGGTCTCCGTGACTGTGCTCTTCAGTGGCTCTCATCCTACCTATCCCAACGCACCTTCAGTGTCACTTACAATTCTACTTCCTCCACTCCTCTTCCCTTCTCTGTCGGGGTCCCCCAAGGTTCTGTTCTTGGACCTCTTTTATTTTCAATCTACACCTCTTCCCTGGGTCAGCTGATAGCCTCTCATGGCTTTCAATTTCATTTCTATGCTGATGACACACAAATCTATCTCTCCACCCCTCAACTCACCCCATCAGTCTCCTCACGCATCACTAACTTACTAACCAACATATCTGTATGGATGTCACACCACTTCCTCAAACTCAACTTGTCCAAAACCGAGCTTATAATATTTCCTCCCCCACGTGCCTCTTCCCCTGACTTCTCTGTGAAGAGCAATGGCAAAACCATTCACCCATCCCCACATGTCAGGGTGCTAGGTGTTATCCTAGATTCTGAACTCTCCTTTCAGCCCCACATCCAATCACTTTCCAAAGCTTGCCGCCTCAACCTCCGCAACATCTCTAAACTACGTCCCTTTCTAACCAGTGAAACCACAAAGCTCCTGATTCACTCCCTGGTTATCTCTCGCCTCGACTACTGCAACTCCCTCCTCATTGGCTTACCTTTAAATAGACTATCCCCCCTTCAGTCCATCATGAATGCTGCTGCCAGACTCATCCACCTTACAAACCGCTCAGTGTCTGCTACCCCTCTCTGCCAATCCCTCCATTGGCTACCACTCGCCCAACGAATTAAATTCAAAATACTAACAATAAGTTACAAAGCCATCCACAACTCTGCGCCCAGTTACATCACTAACCTAGTCTCAAAATACCAACCTAATCGCCATCTCCGTTCCTCCCAAGACCTCCTGCTCTCTAGCTCCCTCATCACCTCCTCCCATATCCGCCTCCAGGACTTCTCCCGAGCCTCGCCCATCCTCTGGAATTCCCTACCCCAATCTGTCAGACTGTCTCCAAATTTATCCACTTTTAGGCGATCCCTGAAAATTTTCCTCTTCAGAGAAGCCTATCCTGCCTCCATCTAACAACTGCACTATTTTCTCCATTAGCTCATCCCCCACAGCTACTACCCTTTTGTATAACTTGACCCTCCCTCCTAGATTGTAAGCTCTAACGAGCAGGGCCCTCTGATTCCTCCTGTATTGAATTGTATTGTACTGTCCTCCCTAATGTTGTAAAGCGCTGCGTAAACTGTTGGCGCTATATAAATCCCGTATAATAATAATAATAATAATAAGTCAACTGCAAAATGATCAAAAGCAAAAAAATTTATATTTCAGGCATTTTTTTTTTGCTAGGAATCCTTTGTATGTACATGCATGCTACATAGTTATATAGTTGGTAAGGCTGATTAAAGACACCAGTCCATCCAGTTCAACCTGTAATTTATGCTTTTATGGGTTTAACTGCATGGGCTTTCACGTGTGCTAGTTTGCATTTTAATGTGTTACAGCACCTTTTTACACTTTACAGAAGATCTACCATTATAATTTTTACAGTTCTGTACCCTTAGGGACAAAGTACATGCAATATACATTGGCAAAATTGCCAAGTGCTTTTGCAGGTAGGAAGGCAAGCAACGGCAAGAGGGATGTGGGAAAGGAGGGGGGGGGTGCATTACTCTTGCTGTTGTTTATGCAAAGTGCTCATGGCTGAGACAAGCTGTAGCTATGAATCAGCCATCTCCTTTCTAGATCTGCAACAAGAGGGGAGGGGGGCAGTACGGATCTCATTGTTAGGATTAGAAAGCACTTAGCAGCATTTGCCAAATACTATGTATACTTTGTCCCAGTTTCCCCAGAACTGTAAATAATTATAATGATAGATCTTCTTTAAGGGGCGTATTTATAAAAAAAAAAAATTACTAGAAAATCTTTTACTTCACTGCTTTAAAAGGGAAAACAGTGGCAGCCCGTACATAAGGGGCACAGGGGCACTGCCCCCTATCCATGCATCCAGCCCCCTAATCTACATGTGGGGCGCCAGACGCATGGATTCCAATGGGGGTTTTTTTTTTTTTGAAGCATGTGATTACAGCCTGAGGCTCTAATTGGCTTCAAAAAAGGTTGTCTGACATTAGCGAATGAATTTTCGCTATTGTGACACTGATTCTCCCCAATCAGGAAGCAGGAGGAGCGCCATTGGCTGAGAGGAGAATCGATCGTATTGGCTGGTACCGGGAGTGGGGAGGATGCACGGGGAGATCTCGAAGGGATGATGGCCCCCATCTTCGGAGCATCAGAGCAATCCCTCTGTTCTGCATCGCCGCCAGCAACACCCCCAGCGTCCTATCTCTACCTTGCCTACCTTGTCTCAGCAGTTGGCAGCACTGAGGAGGACAGAACACCTCTGCCAGATCCTGCGCTTCTTCATGCAGCTGCAGAGAAGCTTATCTCTGCCCTCCCCATCTTAGTAGTTGGCAGCAGAGGGGAGGACAGAACTCCTCCTACAGATCCTGCTCTTTTCTGAGTAGCTGCAGCACCCTCTAGTCTCTGCCTCCCCTGGTCTCAGAATTCAGCAGATTCCAGGAGCTGACTCCAGCCCTCCTCTGGTCCTCCTCTGCACTTTCTGCTTACCAGCTCTGCCCCCAGCTTCTGTGTGGGGGACTCTTGACATCTGATGTAAGGGGGTGGGTGTTCTAGACATCTGCTTAGAATTATGAGAATAATACAATTCTATGCCAGTTGAAAAAGAGGGTTGCACACTGCTGGTATCATCCACAAGAAACTTTATTGGAGACTGCTCAGGAAGAACACAATAGAAGGAGCAAGTTCTGTCTGAGCAGTCTCCAATAAAGTTTCTTGTGGATGATACTAGCAGTGTGCCACCCTTTGCATCACCTACTACAGGAGCGCGAGTCTGCTCCATGCCAGTCTGCACCTGCCCTTCACATTTTAAGTTTAAGGTTATTACTGAAACCAGTAATAATCGAATGCTGAGACAATTATAAAGAGTAGATTTGGCATTAAGGCTTTCCCATCACCTGTCAAATGCCCTCTGAAGAGTGATCCTTCACGGACTGCTCTTCAGAGGACACCACAAGTGTAAATGAGCCCTGAAAATGTGGTCTTTGGCCCAATATATGAATTTATGTATGAAGTTCTCTTTTAAGGCCTTGTTCACATGGGGCTATTACATCTGTGCCCCATGCAGGGTCGTGTTTACTGGCACAAGCATGCACAGGTGTTGTGCGCATCCCCATGTGGGCAGTCCTATTGTTGTCTACTGCACCTACACCTGCTTTGATGTCACATTGGGAGCCCTGGCTGTGCAGCTGCCAAGTCCAATAGAAAATAATGGGACTGCATAGATGTTGTGAACGAGGTAAAAAAAAGTGACAAATGCTCATTAGGAATATTCATTATAATTTTTTTTAGGTCTGATTCTCTGTTCTGATGATTATGAAATTGTTCGGCCTCCTCATGTATAATCTAGGGGTGTAGTACATTAAGATGATTACGCAGACAGAAGATTTTTTTCCACTGTGAGCTGGTAAACAATAAGTTATTGCTGTAGGGCCAGGTAGGAAAACATCTGCTGTGCTAGTTAGAGATGATGAATGGGATGAATGCGTTTAGTGGAAACAAACTCAATGTAAATAATGGTTATAGTGGCTTCATTTATCACTTCTAGGAGAACAGGCTTTTTTTCACATTTACTTTCATCGTTCTTCTTTGAAAACAACTAAATCCACCATGAAAATAAATTGAAGAAACTTTCTAGCAGCAAGTGATAGTCTGAAGTTTTGTAGAGGATTTTTTGAGTCAACTCAGAAAAGTCATAATGCCCACTGTATATGGGTAAAATATTTAAATTTTGCTATGCAGTTAGATCTTATGTCTGTTGGTTTTGAAACATTAACTTACAGCATCATGAGGTCAGGGCTGGTAGTTTTTGGCATAGAGCTTCCATGCAGCAAGCAATGCCCTGTCCTAGGAGTCAGACCTCCCTCACACCAGCTCTCTCTCTTCTAACCCTAAAATATTTTTTCTGTAACCCTAAAACTAATCCTCCACATTGCATTAACCCTGACACCAACCCTCTATGTAACCCTAACACTACCCATCACACTCACCCTCCACATAACCCTAACATTATTCCTCACACAACATTCTAGCAGGAAAACAGCTAAGCAAGACAATGGTGGAGAAGGATCTGGGTGTTCTTGTAGATCGTAAGCCTAATATTAGTACCAATGCCAAGCTGCAGTTTCTAAAGCTAGAAAAATACTTTCTTATATTAAAAGAGATATGGACTGCAGAGAGAGAGATATAATTTTGCCCTTGTACACATCATTAGTAAGACCTCATCTGGAATATGTAGTTCAGTTTCGGGCACCAGTTCTCAAAAAAGGATATCGGGGAACTGGAAAAAGTGCAGAGAAGAGCAACCAAACTGATAAGAGGCATGGAGGAGCTCAGCTATGAGGAAAGATTAGAGGAACTGAATTTATTCACTCTTGACAAGAGGAGATTAAGGGGAGATATGATCAACATGTATAAATACATAAGTTATCCATATAGTGAACTTGGTGCAGAGTTATTACAGAGGACAAGGGGGCATTCTTTACGTCTAGAGGAAAAGAGATTTAACCTCTGCATATGGAAAGGCTTCTTTTACAGTAACAGCTGTGAAAATGTGGAATAGATTCCTTTAAGAACAAGTTCTGGCCAGCTCAGTAGATTGTTTTAAAAAAGCGTTGGATGCATTCCTATATGCACAGAATATAACTAGATACTAACAGCAGAGAGGCAGCAGTGGGAGCCACTGACTCCTTCTTCTGTCAAGCACAGCCAGTGAGCAGAGCAGGGGGCGGGGCTGAGCCACACTGTGTGTCAATGGATCAAGCCTGCATGAGTGCCCCCATAGCAAGCCGCTTGGTATGGGGGAATTCAGCAGGGGGGAGGAGCCAGGAGATCAGGCGGGGGACCCCAGAAAAGGAGGATCGGGGCTGCTCTGTGCAAAACCAATGCACGGAGCAGGTAAGTATAACATATTTGTTATTTAAAAAAGGAAAATAAAATAGGTTTACAATCACTTGTAATCACTTTACAATTACACTCCATGTAACCCTAATGCCCCGTACACACGGTCGGATTTTCCGATGGAAAATGTCCGATCGGAGCGTGTTGTCGGAAATTCCGACCGTGTGTGGGCTCCATCGGACATTCTCCATCGGATTTTCCGACACACAAAGTTGGAGAGCAGGAGATAAAATTTTCCGACAACAAAATCCGACCGTGTGTGGCCTGTTCCGACGCACAAAGTGCCACGCATGCTTGGAAGAAATTCCAAGACGGAACAGCTCGGTCTGGTAAACTTAGCGTTCGCAATGGATACAGCACTTTCGTCACGCTGCAATGTTAAAAATGGTTTAATACAGCGCACTCTCTTCTTCTTTATAACGTGACAAGAATTAAGTAGTTTTGCTGCTCATATTCACACACACTTCTCACAAAGTTTTATTTTTGTTTTTTTATTGGGATTCCCTGAATATATTGTTATTAGTTGTCACATCTGACAGTATTTTTTTTTTTTTATTTAATTTTTTTTGGGGATTTTAACCTTTTTTTTTTTATTTAATGTTTGTATTTTTTCAAAGGCTGATCTTTGTTCAATGTTATTTTTATTTTTCCTCCAGAATATTTTTGTGTGTGTTTTGTGTGTCAAGTTACCCCAACACCATTGATATCTTTTATTATTTAATCTCAAGGAGATTGTTTGTTGTTGGTGTCCCTTGTTCATTTCACATTGTATATTTGAAATGTACCTGAATCCTCACAAAAAAACTGTCCTTTTTGAAGTAAAACACACATAGGCAAGTATAATTCAAAACAAAAATCCTTTATTAAGGGATCAGAACCAAACAAAGCTCAACATGAGAAATTAGCGAAGCCTGGGACCCCCACGGCAGACATCAATTCTTGAACATCAAAATTGGTGGCCTGAGGAGTCCATATGTAAGGGAGGGCAGTCTGGTCCAGAATTCGCAGAGATCCGGATAGCAGCAGATGACATCTGTGTCCCCAGGCTGTGGTACCACAAGAGGCTGCATCTTTTGGCCGACCAGACTGGATCCAGGGTCCTCACTTTCTGGTCTTCCTTTCACGCTTCATTCCCGGCTGTGGCTGTGCAGTTGGAGATGTGGCAGGAGGAGGAGTAGGACCTGGAGGAGGACTGGGAGGACCTGGAGGAGAGGGAGGACGAGGAGGAGGACCTGCAGGAGGAGGAGGAGGACCATCACAAAGGTGTGTCTGAGCTGTCATTTGGCCCCTCATACCTTTGTTAAGAGCCTCCAATATGAGCGCCTCACACATGACTTGTTGGCCCTCCTCCATCCTCTGCATTTTATAGGCAATGACGGCAGCAATGTCCTCCTCCACGGTCTGTCGTGCTCCCAGGACCTCTGTAGCCCTCCAAAAGAGTCCTCCGCTAGCCTTCTCTAGGGCACTCCTCCTACTGCCACTTTCTCTTTCTCAGCGGGGGTGGAGGGACTTGCAGATCAGCCAGCCGGCTCGGCCCGGCCACCTCCTGGCTGAGACTTCCCTGTGTATGAAAAAGGGACATGGTTGTAATGTTTTGCTTCATCAATCACAATCCTAAATTAGTACTCCAAACTAACATCTATTTAACATCATTGATTGGACAAGCAGAAATATTTAGAGAAATGCTATACCTGGCTCAATCTGGGCTCCTCCACATGTTGCCTGGAAGGCCCAGGTTGGGCGTCAGAAGCCTCAGCCGGGGGGGAAGGAAGCGTGGAAGGAAGACTGGAGAGTGATGACATGGGTTCAGTCTGGCCTGCCAGAAAATGCAGCCTGTCGTAGTACAACATCCTGGGGACATAGATGTCATCTGCTGCTCCGGATCTCTGTGAATCCAGGACTTTCTTGCGCTCCCTTAGATATGTGCTCCTCAGGCCACCAATTAATATCTTTATATAGGTGATGTCTGCCGTGGGGATCACCTGCTTCACAATTTCACACAATTGCACCAGTGCTGCCTTCCTCTTTGTTTGGTTCTTGAAATGGGGGTGGTTAATCTCCCACAGACAGGGCAGCTCCCTTAAGATATCTATGAATACTGACATGAAGTCATTGTCTTTCACTAAGATATCCATGTTCACTGCAAGACACAACACAAGACAAAGCCTAATGTCAGACAAAACTCTCCTAATCTTGTTACAATATAGGCTTCAATGTAGAAGCAGTATAGGCACAAGTTTGTCTCTTACCTTCGTTCTTACGATCGGCGCGTCCAATGCTCCTTCCTCCGCTCACAGATCGTACGTAATACGCACGCGTGTTACGCTTTATACACACTGCGCATGCGTGTAACTCCGCCCGCCCCTGACGTTCTTTCTAGTCTATTCCCCGCCCCTTTTTGTTCGGCGCAGTGGGGGAAGAGCACATGGCAGAGTTAGAGCAGGTGTGTGCTAATTATAGCAACGAGGAGGAGGAGGAGGAAAGCCCGGATCCAGACACGTCCCGATCCAGAAGGAGACGTTTTTAGGCCACAAATATGTCCTTTGGGGAGATGTTGGAGATGGTCGACATCATGAAGAAGTCCGACTATGACGGAAAGTATGGGCCTTACCCCAACCCCAACATCAGAAAGGCAAAGATCATGGCGAAAGTGGTCAAAAGCCTTCACAAGAATTTCGGGGTACGAAGATCGAAAGATCAGCTCAAGAAGCGGTGGTCGGACCTGAAGTTAAGAGAGCCAGAGCAGTACCGAAAGATCCGGAGAGTGCTGCAAAAAAGTAAGTAGTTGTGCTGTGTTCCTATTCTTTCTGTCTTTATTGCGTTCGTGCTGCTCCATATGCTTTTCTTAATTGTAACGTTTAAAAGGGCAAGTTTAATGTTCATGGGCCCATTATTCGTTCGTATCAAACATTTTTCTTTCGGCCTCTAAAACACCATTGTTTAGGCCATATGCATTTTCCCACATTTTTTTTGGGCCTACTTGGATGCCAAATATTTGTTTGTGTAGATGGGTTTGTTACTAGAATGAAATGCCAACTAGATTCTGTGTAAGGAGAGGATACTGAGCAGCTGTTTTCACATCTGGACACTGGAGCACTAGTGTGGGACACCAGAACACCATTTTTATTAGGGGGCCACACAGGTGCTCCAGTGTATACTATAGGGGGGTCTCCATCTGTGAAGCTTGTACTAAACAGGTAAAGTATTGCAGCTTGACAAAGGCCAATAAAAAAAATACATCTTGGAACTTGACTAAAATAGACAATTGTACCCCACTTCCAAGCAATGTTTCCTATTTCTAGTTCTGCCATCAAATATCTGTGTGCTAATTATACCATTTTTGTTTTACATAGGGGAGAAAAGACTCGGAGGACACCCCTCATCCGAGGAGACCAGAGACCCCCACCTCTGGAAGAAGGTGAAATACCACCAACCCAAGCTGAGCAGGAGGAAGAAGAAGATGTGGTGGAGATTGGCACCACAACAGGTGAGTGTCTGCGACCACAGGCTGAGGTAAAAGAGATGGATGGTGGCAGATTTTTGAGACCTGTTTTTGTTTTGTTTCTCTCTTTTTAGGTGATCGTGATGTTGTGTATCCAGAACGTTTCACATCAGAAAGTGCCCAGATCCTTATCGGGGAGATCATGGGGTGTAATGTCGAACTGCAAAACATACAGCAAAAAATCAATGATGTTATTAAAAAAAATAATAACATCATTGATGTTTTGGGGTGAATTTAAAACCCCACAAAATCACTTTTTGGATTGTGGTCCAATCTTTTAAATTTTTTTGCAATGTTTTGAAAAGCCAAATTTGGAGGATGCACACAGTGTGCCAACATGTGCTATCTGCCATCACGGGAGATCAATGGACGCGTTTTGGGGGTGCAACCCCTTCCTCAATTCTAAAGTAGCGTTGAGGAAGGGCTTGCTCCCCCAAAACACGTCCCTTGATCCCCCCTGATGGCAGCTAGCACATGTTGACATTCGTAAATTGGTGTGCATCTTCCAAATTTGGCTTTTCCAGGGGTGATTTCCCCCCATCTGAACGCTATATCAAACACAGTTCCTAAATACTGATGTCTGATATAGCCTTCAGGTTTTACCTAATGTGAACTTTGTAAGTTCAAGTTTTTTGGCTTTCTTGTTGGTTTTACACAGGCCTGTTTTATCTGAAATGGACATTTCGATTTTTGATAATGCTACTGCAAAAATTGTTATACAACAAACATGTTGGTTTGTTTTAAAAACCTTTGGTAAATGCACATGTGATTGTGCAGGTATAAAAAAGTTGCTTACTCAAGAATGTGTGGATTATTGTCTCAACACTACAATACAACACTTTTGGGGTGATGTAATTGCTGTTTTCTGCAAAAATGGGTGTTATTTCCTAAGGGCAAATCCTCTTGGCACTACAAGTGCAGTTTCAGTGCAGTTGCAAGTGCACTTGTAATGAAATGTGTTTTTGTATTTAGGAAATAACAGCCAACAGTGCTTTGTATAAGGTTACACAATCACGACATTTTCTGGACTCAACACATTTCTGTCAGGGTCAGCTAAAACAAACACAAGCAGTAAATGTCCACCAAGAATTTCTTTTTTTTTTTTAATTATAAAAAAAAGGCTTCACAGATTTGCTGGCATATTGATAGCCCCCCTACCCGCAAAGAACTCCAGGTAGCGTAACCGGACATCACGGGCACTCAGGGAGGGCAAGCCAGGACGGCCACTTTCAAGCGCCGTCAGTGTGGTTTGATGTAGGATTCCGGCCTCAGGCCCAACTGAGCCAGCATAGTTGGCCGAATGTTTCCTTAAAAAGTTATGGAGAACACAGCACGCCAGTATAATATGGTTCAGTTTATACTCCGCCATATGGATGGGTGTCAGAAATAGTCGGAATCGGCTGGCCAGGATTCCAAATGTGTTCTCCACCACTCTTCGGGCTCTGGCCAGCCGGTAATTAAAAACCCTTTGTTCCGGGGTGAGGGTCCTCATTGGTAATGGCCGCATCAGGTGGTCCCCCAGCGCAAACGCTTCATCAGCAACGAACACAAATGGGAGTCCTTCCACATTGTCCTCTGGATCTGGCAAGTCCAAGCTGCCATTCTGGAGACACCTGTAGAACTCCGTCTGGGCGATGACTCCACCATTGGACATCTGGCCATTCTTCCCCACGTCCACATACAAGAAGTCGTAATTAGCCGACACCACTGCCAACATCACTATACTATTAAACCCCTTGTAATTATAATAGTACGACCCCGAGTTGGGTGGTGGGACGATGTGGACGTGTTTCCCATCAATTGCCCCTCCGCAGTTAGGAAAGTCCCACCGCTCGGCAAAGTGGGAGGCCACAGTCTGCTATTCCTGTGGCGTGGAAGGAAACTGTTGATGAAAAAACAATAAACATTACTATTTTTACTCTGAAACATGGCAAGCAGATTATACACATACATTATGGGGCAACCTCCAGATAGCATTTACTAAGGGGAATTTAACAACGTCAAAGTATAAGGTACACCTATCATATTCCCCCTCCCCCCCCTCTCATGGGCCATTTCTAACATTATAGGGGGTGTGTGTAAATCTTGGACAGGTAACCCTCTTCACTTCATTGAGAGCTGAATGCCTAAATAATGGGTATTACTTTGAACAGCCCCTCCTTAGTTACACTATTGGCAGACCACTGGACAGGTAAGAAGTGTCTGAATACAAAGATATAAATACACACTGTACACATTTGAGGACATTTGGACATTCTGCTATTACCTATAAAGATAATAATAGGATACAAAAACTTTAAACAGTACCATTGGAAAGTATACAGGCAGGCCCTTGCACTACATGCTTTGGGGAATTCATCCATAAATCTGACCACAAAAGAGATGGGTATAGTGTGTATGGGTTTGGCAAAGTCAGCAGATAGATGATTGAGGATACATAGAGAATTGGGATCAGCTGACTTAGCAGTTGGGGGAGGGAGGGTTACTAAAAATTATTTGGGGACACCACAAAAAAAAACCTCTGGCACTCTGCCTGAATTTAAATCAAAAATAAGATTTCCAAACATTTTAGGGGGTGTTTGGGGTAAAGCACTACTATGGAGCAGATAAAATACATTGTTAAGTGACTACATGAGGTGAATATAGGGCCAGGAGACACCATGCTGGGGAGGTTAGTGAAGGGCAAATATGTATGAAGGACCTAAAATAATAATTACATAAAAATCCAGCATGCATGAGGACAAAGGGGACATTCACAGCATATTACAATCATGGTAATTAGGGAATGAGGAAAGAAATACAAGATATTATCAAACATTCAATACAATAAAATGTGATATAAAAGGATAAAAATCTTACCTTCATATACTCCTTCTGCAGGACCTGGATGATGGCAGAACAGGTCTCTGGGATGATGATACCCAGAGCCTGGGGGGAGATGCCTGTCGAGAACTTCAAGTCCTGCAGGCTTCTCCCTGTCACCAAATACCGCAGGGTAGCGACCAACCTCTGCTCCGGAGTGATGGCTTGCCTCATGCAGGTATCCTGCCTGCTAATATTGGGGGTCAGCGAAGCCAACAAACGGTGAAACACGGGGTCCGTCATCCTGAGAAAGTTCCTGAAATCATCAGGATTATTCTCACGGATCTCACGGAGCAAAGGCATATGAGAGAACTGGTCACGCTGAAGCAACCAATTCTTGGTCCATGAAATCCTCCCCACCCTGTTCATGGACTGGACTTGTGTCAAGGTCAGGACCCCAACACCAAGCCCCCGCACAGCACGAACTCTACGAGGAGTACGCATACGAAACATGGCTAGAAAACGGTCGGCTGCTCAGAACGAAGTAACAGAACGCACTGAAGAACAGCAAGACCTGTGAAGAGCGACCTGAAAAACAGCAACGAGCGGGCAAGATCGCACAGAAAACTCCGATACGAACTGACTGCACGCACTGAAGAGCAGATACAAACCCACAAGCACAAACTGAACGGCAGAAAACGATCTGAAAGCCACGAGTCTGAAAAAGCACGAATCGTCTCTCACCAAACTTTTACTAACACGAGATTAGCAAAAGGAGCCCAAAGGGTGCCGCGCTTGGTTCTGAACCAGCCTTTTCTAGTCTCGTCGTACGTGGTGTACGTGACCGCGTGGTTGGCGATCGGAAATTCCGACAACTTTGTGCGACCGTGTGTAGACAAAAAAAGTTTGAGCCAACATCCGTCGGAAAAAATCCTAGGATTTTGTTGTCGGAATGTCCGAACAAAGTCCGACCGTGTGTACGCCCTATTACAATATGATTCTAAACTTAACTTTAGTCCTAGTTCAGTATATTCTAAAAGAAAAAAAATGCACACCGATGATGTCTACACAGGCACATGGTCTCGCACCCTTCTTTACCCCTAACACTAACCCTCTCTGTAACCCGACATGAAAGAGGTTCATGAAAAAAGTGGTAGTGTTAAGTGAATCTATAATGTTGATGTGTTCTATTTTTCATGTGATGTCTGAATTTTCTTGATGGGTTCACTTTAACCACTTCAGCCCCGGAAGAATTTACCCCCTTCCTGACCAGAGCACTTTTTGCGATTCAGCACTGCGTCATTTTAACTGACAATTGCGCGGTCGTGCGATGCTGTACCCAAACAAAATTGACGTCCTTTTTTTCCCACAAATAGAGCTTTCTTTTGGTGGTATTTGATCACCTCTGCGGTTTTTATTTTTTGCGCTATAAACAGAAAAAGAGCAACGATTTTGAAAAAAAGGCATTATTTTTTACTTTTTGCTATAATAAATATCCCCCAAAAATATATATATAAAAAAAAAAAATTTCCTCAGTTTAGGCCAATATGTATTCTTCTACATATTTTTGGCAAAAAAAAAAAAAAAAATCGCAATAAGCGTATATTGATTGGTTTACGCAAAAGTTATAGCGTCTACAAAATAGGGGATAGATTTATAGCATTTTTATTATTTTATTTTTTTTTACTAGTAATGACAGTGATCTGCAATTTTTATCATGACTGCGACATTATGGCGGACACATTGGATAATTTTGACACATTTTTGGAACCATTGGCATTAATACAGCGATCAGTGCGATTAAAAATGCATTGATTAACTGTAAAAATATCACTGGCAGTGAAGGGGTTAACACTAGGGGGCGGTGAAGGGGTTAACTGTGTTCACTGGGAGGTGATTCTAACTGAAGGGGGAGGGGACTAACTACAGGAAGTGACAGATCGTGGTTCCTAGCTAATAGGAACACACGATCTGTCACTCCTGCCAGAACAGAACAGGGAAGTGTGTTTACACACACTTGTCCCTGTTCTGTGTCTCCTGGTCACGATCACTCGTGGCCGGCAGTCATCGTGACCGTCGGCCACGAGCATCGGCACCCCCACTGTGCAGCGGGCGCGCGCCTGCTATCTGGGCCCCGTGAGATCACGTACAGTAACGTGGTTTCGCGCAGGGGGGCCAACCTGCCGCAGTAAAACTGCGGCGGCTGGTCCGGAAGCGGTTAATTCAGTAGCTGTTTATTTAAATTGATAATGATTTATTTCTGTATGATACCCTTATGTGTGCTTGGGAAATCATTCTTAATATTGTGAACACACTGGGGGTTATTTACGAAAGGCAAATCCACTTTGCACTACAAGTGCAAACTACAAGTGCAAAGTGCACTTGAAATTGCACTGAAAGTACACTTGGAAGTGCAGTCGCTGTAAATCTGAGGGGTAAATCTGAAATGAGCGGAAGCTCTGCTGATTTTATCATCCAATCATGTGCGAGCTAAAATGCTGTTTTTTATTTTCCTTGCAAGTTCCCCTCGGATCTACAGTGACTGTACTTCCAAGTGCACTTTGCACTTGTAGTGCAAAGTGGATTTGCCTTTAGTAAATAACCCCCATTGCATTTAATCAAGTCTTTTTATCATTTGTTCTCTAAATCAGTGGCGGCTGGTGCTCAAAATTTTTTTTTGCGGGGTGTGCACAATATTAACTGCTTCAGCCCCGGACCATTTGGCTGGCCAAACACAGGAGCACTTTTTGTGATTCGGCACTGTGTCGCTTTAACTGACAATTGTGCGGTCGTGCGACGTGGCTCCCAAACAAAATCGACGTCCTTTTTTTCCCACAAATAGAGATTCTTTTGGTGGTATTTGATCACCTCTGCGGTTTTAATTTTTTGCGCTATAAACAAAAAAAGAGCGACAATTTTGAAAAAAAACACATTATTTTTTACTTTTTGCTATAATAAATATCCCAAAAAATATATAAAAAAAAAACATTTTTTTTTCCTCAGTTTAGGCCGATACGTATTCTTCTACATATTTTTGGTAAAAAAAAAAAAAAAAAATCGCAATAAGCGTATATTGATTTGTTTGCGCAAAAATTATAGCGCCTACAAAATAGGAGATAGTTTTATGGCATTTTTATTAATATATATATTTTTTTTTACTAAAGGGATCAGCGATTTTTATCGTGACTGCAACATTATGGCGGACACATCGGACAATTTTGACACATTTTTGGGACCATTGGCATTAATACTTTATATTCTTTATTTTATTTTATTATACAAAAATACAACAGTGTCCATAAGACCAAATCCTTATGAAATTTGCACATAAATTTATCCCCTCCCCCAGAAAAAAAAATAAATTACACTCCCCCTCTCACTCCCCCCTCTATACCTTCATCAATAACATGCACTTCTCTGTATTTCTAAATTCAAGCCATTTTTGCCATATCTTTTGGTATTTCTCTTCAATAGATCTCACCCACTCAACCCTTGCTATCCAACCTCGGGGCCTCCTGGGTTTTCCACAAACATGGGATAAGAGCTTTAGCTGTGTTCAGAAGACATGGAACTAATGTCTTTCTATATTGAGGTACCTCCTACTCCGTATCATGAAACAAGCACGTCCATGGGTTTTTTTTAATTTGTTCACCTGTTATCTGTAGAATTGCTTCTATAGTTCCATCCCAATAGGATTGTATTTTGGTGCACTCCCACCACAGATGCGTAAAAGTCCCCATGGCATCACACCCCCAACAACAAGTTGGGGGATTTTCTATCCCGAACCCATGCGCCTTCTAGGGGGTCACGTACCACCTCGCCATCAACTTATAGCACATTTCATATGTCTGGGTGTCTCTTGATGATAAATAAACCATTCTTAGTATCTTATTCCTATGCTCCTCGTTTCTAAGGGGCCCTCGTCTCCTTCCCACTTTTCCAGATAGGATGGGTATCCATATTCTACTCCCCCCCCCTCAATATTTTGTATATTTTAGATGTGCTTCTAATTACACCTAAGGGGGGGGGCTTAGTAGTTTTTCTATTGCTCTCAATTGGCCTCTGCCCCTCAGTGGGTGTTGCAGTGATTGTGTAAAGTGCTGTAATTGAGCATACCTCCATTTGTCAAGTGGTTTGTTTCCCCATTCCCGTGTGATTTCTGTATAAGTGCAGAGTCTATTTCCCCTCATAACATCTTGCAGTAATATCACTTCTATTTTAGCCCACCTAGTGAAATATATGTGCTCCTCCTTCCCTAACTTAAAATAATTAGTGTCTATTAGTGACATTAATGGTGAGTTGTAGTCCCAGTGAAATCTCCTACTTAAACCATCCCAAATCTTTAATGTGTTCCTCGTCAAAAAACTTTTGCTAGATAATTCACGAAAATTAATTCACAAAATTGTGGTGGCATCCATATAATTTTCTCTATGTCAACTCTACTTTGTGCAATTTCTAAATTAACCCAACTTTTCTCTTTTTTGTTATACATACAATCTGCCATTCTGGAAATAGAGATCGCTTGATAGTACTTTTTAAAATCTGGTGTTGCCAATCCCCCCTGCTTTTTCCCTTTAACCAGTATATCGTACGCAATCCGGGGACGTTTAAGTGCCCAGATATATTTTAATACCATGGATTGCAGTATCCTAAAGAAATCTGGGAGGGAGTGCTATTGAGATCATTTGGAAGGTATAAATTAGCATTGGCAGAACAAACATTTTAACTGTGTTTATCCTGCCAATCCATGTTAGGGCTTTATATTTCATCTTATTTAATTGGTCCTTGATCTTATTGAGCAAGGGGATATAGTTGGCTTTAAACAGATCGCCCGGGGTTGATGTCAATTTTATACCCAAATACCCCAGCTCCTTCCTACACCACATAAAAGGAAACCTAGGTTTAATTGCCTTCTGCTCTTTCATTAGAAGGGTTATATTTAGAAGCTGAGATTTAGCCATATTTATTTTAAAATGTGTTAGTTCCCCATAGCGACTAAACTCCTTCAGTAATATAGGGATTGTTGTTCTGGGGTTGGAGATATAACAGAGCAGGTCATCCACAAATGCCGCTACTCTGTACTCCCTTTCTCCCACCCGGATTCCTTTAATATCTGGATTCTTGCATATCGCTGCTAATAGGAGTTCCAATGTTATTATGAACAGAACTGGGGACAGGGGGCAACCCTGTCTTGTCCCGTTAAATAATTCAAAGGGAGAAGACAGGGTTCCATTTATTCTAATTCTAGCCCTTGGGTGTTGGTAAAGGGACAAGATCCATCTCATCATTCTCTCCCCCTACCCTACATGCTTCAATGTTTCAAACATGAACCTCCAATCAACTCTGTCAAAAGCCTTTTTGGCATCAATTGACATGAAGACTGCCGGGGTACCCCTCCTGATCACTTCCTGAATCAGAAAAATGGATTTTGGAGAGTTATCTCTCCCCTCCTCCCCCCCAGGAATGAACCCCACCTTATTGTTATGTACCCACCTAGGTAGCCATACTTTCAGTCTTTCTGCTATTATTTTGGCAAAATTTTTTATGTCTGTATTTAATAGCGATATTGGCCTATAATTTCCTGGAGATGCTGAATCCTTTCCTTCTTTCAAAATAAGAGTAATATGTGCCAATAGTGACTCCTCGTGAAGCATCTCTCCCTCTCCCAGTGCATTCAAATAGTTGCACAATTTAGGTATTAGGAGTTTGTAAAACTTTTTATAGCATAATATGGAGTATCCGTCAGCACCCCGGCTCTTTCCCAGGGCTATATTCCTTATCGCCCTATCCACCTCCTCCTGTGAGATAGGAGCTTCAAGAAACTCCACCTCCTCCTTCTCTGCCCTGGGAAGGTCTAGGTCCCGCAGATACTCCATCATTGCCTCCTTCCGCTTCTCCCCCTAATTCCCTCTCTGATTCACATTATACAAAGCACTATAATAGGAGTGGAATATTTTGGCGATGTTGGGGGAAGAAAATTCTAGCCCACCCCCCTTGTCTCTAATCTTGGGTATGAAGGCCCTGCTGTTTTTTTCTTTTACCCTTCTCGCCATCCATTTTCCTGATTTAATGCCCCCCTGATATTTTTCCCTATTTATGGTATGGAAGGCACATTTCCTTTCTTGTTCAAACAGTTCTTCTATCTCTCTTCTTTTTACTATAAGTTCTTGCCTTTCTGAGATCCCTCTTGGTCTCGTACTTTGTTCAAAATCCTGAATCTCCCTATATAGGAGTGTCATTTTTTTCCCCCTCTCTTTCTTTTTCCCTGCTCCAATCCCAATCAAAATCCCCCTTATGAAGGCTGTGTGTGATTCCCAGAGAGTTGCCTTAGATATTTCTGCTGTGTCGTTGATCTCAAAATAGGCCTCCAATTCCTGTTCTATCCTTCTAATTGAATCTGGGTCCTGAATAAGGAAGTTTCCAGTTCTTCCCGGTCAGAGCATCCCCCATGATCTCCAATTGGATTTTCACTGGGGCATGATCGGACACAGTGATTGCTTTGATTTCTGCACCCTTGAGACATGGGACTAGCTGATGTTCTATTAGGATATAGTCAATCCTTGAAAATGACCGGAGGACAGGAGAGTAGTAGGTATAGTCTCACATCTTTGCATGGCTAATCCTCCATGCATCCAACAACTGAGAATTCATCAATATTTTTTTTAATGCCTCCCACCTTTGGGCTGTAAATCTAAGAGTGCCCCCTGAGGTATCCACTCTTGGATCCATACTCCAGTTTAAATCACCTGCAACAATTAATTTGCCTTCCTTAAAAGTTTCACGTTTTTTCGGTACTTTCTTTAAGAATTTATCAGGGTCTTTATTTGGAGAGTAAATATTTGCTATTGTACACATCATGTTGAACAATTTCCCTTTTATAAAGAGGTACCTCCCCTCAGGATCAGCCAGACGCTCTCCTTCAACAAATATCATTGTCCTATCAAATCCGATGGCCACACCCCTTGGGTGCGTTGATCCTGTATTCCCATAAAACCACTTCGGGAACTGATGTGATGCCAAGCCACCACATGCGTAATATAAGTCTCCTGGAGACACGCCACATTTGCTCCCAGGAACTGCAGCTCCTTATTTATTTTATACCTTTTTTTTGCTGTATTTAATCCCCTTACATTATACGTGACCAAATTTATCACCACCATACTTCACCCTGTGAGGAGCGTCTGGCCAAACGAAGGAGGTACCCCATAAGGGGAGAGAGAGAGAGAGAGAGAGACAGAGACAGAGACAGAGACAGAGACAGAGACAGAGACAGAGACAGAGACAGAGAGAGAAAGAGAAAGAGAGAGAAAAGAAAGTGAAAAAAAGAAAAAAGAAAAAAAAAATCCAACATCCCCCAGTTCCTACCCAAACCCCCCCCCCCCAATCACCTCCCCCATTTTCTGGAACAAAACACCTGGGAAGGCTGGACAGACCCATTTTTTGTTCAATGTATGGGCCTGGCTGACATCAACCTGATGCCGCCTCGTCACCATATCTCCCAATGGGCTCCCGCCTCTGACCCCTCCAGACCCCCCCGGTCCCCCCCTCCGCCCCGCTCCCACTTTTCCTAACTCTTTCCCTTAGGCACTGATTCTTACTACTAATTGGGAACTCTACCCACTCTTACGCCCCCTCCACCCCCTTTATTCCATCTCAGCTTCTTTTGATGAAATAATACCCCTTCCTCCTCTTCCCATCCTGGTATGGGGGGAGGTGGAATGTCCAGTTTGCCACAGAAGTCCCCCAAGTCTTCAGGGAATCTCAGAACTGCAGTTCGGTCAATTTTTTTCCCCTTTCAAGCCGGCTGGGAACCCCCATTGATAGGGTATCTCCGATGCCCTCATCAGCTCAGTTAAAGGTTTTAGAAGTCTCCTTCTTGTTAAAGTCTCAGCCGACAACTCTGCATAGACCTGTAGTTCCGCTCCTTCAAAGCACATTCCTGGTAAATTCCGCATTTTTTCCATGATTTTGGATTTTTCTTCCGCATAGTGAAACCTCACTATCACATCTCTCGGGCTCTCTGACCTATGGATAGAATATTGTGTGATTCTATGGATTCTGTCAGAGGGCATACGGGATCGTATGGCGGTGGAGGGGAGCCCAAGTGGTCATCCGTTGCTGAGGGCTGAGGACAGTAACCCGTCAAGCGGGACAGCCTCTATCGTTCAATGCCGGGAGCTCGGCGTCTCGTCATGCCGACCATGAGCAGATCGGGGATGCGGGCGGGGCCGAGGTTTCCAAAGCGCGCCCGGAGCGTGCCTACCTGTCGGTGCTCCGCCCCCTACTCATCCCCCTTGATGAGACCATTGGCATTAATACAGCGATCAGTGCGATTAAAAATGCCTTGATTACTGTAAAAATGTCACTGGCAGTGAAGGGGTTAATACTAGGGGGCAGTGAAGGGGTTAATGTGTGTCCTAGGAAGTGTTCTAACTGAAGGGGGATGTGGATTGTGCAGGGAAACTAACAGATCGCCTGTTCATACTCTCACCTCCTCCGCCTTGACTAGCAGCAGGGTCCTGCAACAGAACTCCCCCTTCCAGCTACAGCGTTCTCACCAACAAATCGGCCAAGTAAGGGAGCTCTAGTTAGACGTCTCCTCAGCTGCCTAAGTTACTAGGTTTCCTCTGATAGGTATGAACAGAGGATCTGTCAGTGTTCCCCTCAGAGAACCAGAAACTGTGTGTTTGCACACACAGATCCCGGTTCTCCGTGTGTCCCGAGTGATCACGGGAGCCCTGCGGGGCACTAGCATCGGCACTTTGGGCAAGCAGGGGGCGTGCGCGCCCCCTAGTGGCCGTCTATGGTACCGGCGTACTATGACGGCGATTTGCCTGCCTGTGCCATTCTCTCGCAGTATAACTGCGCCGGACGGTCGGCAAGCAGTTAAACAAATTTGGGCACAAGTTCTAAAAATAGGCCGCAGGGGGAAAAAAAAAATGACAGATTATGACGGAATGTTGGCGATGAAGATAGCTGTGCACAAAGAAAAAAAATGAGGATCTGTACCCGTGCAGCTGAGTGTAAACAAATATAATATTCTGACGCTGCGAAGAATCAGTACATTCAGAAAATGCTGCAGCTCAGCTTAAAGGGTCAGTCCACCCAGAACTGGTATTACAGTGTTTGGTGGATGCTGGAGAGATAAATCACCTGCCAGTTTCTTCTTGTCAGATCTACTGCGCCTATTATAAGGGGTTCCCACCATCCCTGTGCTGAGTTCCCGGGTCTGCACAGCTGCTGTGCCCATTATGAGGGGTTTCCACCATCCCTATGCTGTGTTCCCGAGTCTGTACACCTGCTACACCCATTATGAGGGGTTTCCACCATCCCTGTGCTGAGTTCCCGGGTCTGTACACCTGCTGTGCCCATTTTGAGGGGTTTCCACTATCCCTGTGCTGAGTTCCCAGGTCTGTACACCTGCTGGCTGCTGTGCCCATTATGAGGGGTTCCCACCATCCCTGTGCTGAGTTCCCGGGTCTGTACACCTGCTAGCTGCTGTGCCCATTATGAGGGGTTCCTAACATCCCTGTGCTGAGTTCCCGGGTCTGTACACCTGCTGGCTGCTGTGCCCATTATGAGGGGTTTCCACCATCCCTGTGCCGAGTTCCCCCGGTCTGTACACCTGCTGTGCTTATTTTGAGGGGTTTCCACTATCCCTGTGCTGAGTTCCTGGGACTGTACACTTGCTGGCTGCTGTGCCCATTATGAGGGGTTCCCATCATCCCTGTGCTGAGTTCCCGGGTCTGTACACCTGCTGTGCCCATTTTGAGGGGTTTCCACCATCCCTGTGCTGATTTCCCCAATCTGTACACCTGCTGTGCCCATTTTGAGGGGTTTCCACCATCCCTGTGCTGATTTCCCCAATCTGTACACCTGCTGTGCCCATTTTGAGGGGTTTCCACTATCCCTGTGCTGAGTTCCCGGGTCTGTACACCTGCTGGCTGCTGTGCCCATTATGAGGGGTTCCCACCATCCCTGTGCTGAGTTCCCGGGTTTGTACACCTGCTGTGCCCATAATGAGGAGTTCCCACTATCCCTGTGCTGAGTTCCCGGGTCTGTACACCTGCTGGCTGTTGTGCCCATTATGAGGGGTTCCCACCATCCCTGTGCTGAGTTCTGTACACCTGACCTGCCGGCTCCTGTGCCCATCCAGCAGCAACATACAGGGACTGGAAGTCAGGGACAGTGTGACTGGCCACTACTGTTTGCAATGATAGCAGGCAGATGACAGATTACACTTACACAAGTCCAGATTGGACAACAAAGGGAGTGACACTGTCTGGGGATCACACCGTGCAGAAAAACATTCAGTCCCAGTTCACACTAGCGCAATGCGGGAACCAGTGCAATTCCAGTGCCTGTCTCTTCCCAGAGGAGGGGCTTGATCAAGGCAGCTTCACTGTACTACTGCTGTGCTGTTACACTAGTTGAGTAAAATGTAATAGTTACATAGTAGGTGAGGCTGAAAAAAGACACAAGTAATGCTATGTATAGTCTTGGTAATGTTTATATAGTTGGTTATTATATTGCCATCTTGTGGATATTTTGCTTATAGGACCATCCTTTTCTGTTTACTATCTGTGTCCCCTCCCACGTCATGATGTATTTCCTGTTCCTGCTTCTCTGTCTTGTGAGGAAGAGATAGGAACTTCTGTATAGGCCTCATGCCATCTGCTCGCATCCGGGAACACATTACCATGTTTTGATCTTCAAATATCGTCTTTCAATCATCTGCCACATTTTGTTGTCTGTTATACCTCCTGCTTGCAATAAAACCTATGCTGATGGAAAAGACGTGTTTGGTGAGTTCAAGCTATCTGATAAAGATTGTCCGCAGTGATTATATCTGCTTATACAGGTTGGGCATAAAGGCCTCAGCAAGGGATAAGTCATTATTTCAACAGTTGGAGTCAGAATAACTGCTGTGTGTATGAACACATACTCTGTTATACAGGGCACTGCGCTGTGTGATGTACAAAAAATGCCAAAGTATACAGTAAAAGTGTCACAAAATGAAAATAGAAACATACTGGTCGACAGAGGCTTAGGCTTTGCGTTGCATCGTGGGACCGAGATGACGAGTCGACTCGAGAAACCAGAAGTGACACAGCGGTTCCGCTTAGCAAGCACCGCCCTATCTCTTACAGACCCCGCCAAACATTAACCACTGCACAACAGTGGGAGCATTCAGGCGCATCGCTCTGTGCCCAGAGGACACTCTGAAGGCAGCCAATAAAGCTTCCCACACTCATTCGCGTGGTTTCATTTTCGTCATGCTTCCCATAGACACCTATGTGTCCAGCGCTCTGCAACACACTTAAAGAAACAATTAAAAAAAAAAATGTTTTATGATGATCAGCTGGGGGGGGGGGGGGGGGGCAGCATCCCTGCGCCCCCTATTGACGGGCCGCCACTGCTCTAAATAGATAAATATGGTTCATTTTAAAGCGATTGTATACCCATTCAGACGACTTTTCTTTAAATGGACAATTGCAGGTTTTAAAATTAGTTGTGCTATATCAATTTCTCCTTATCTGCTTGCCTTGCGTGTAATCTGTATTTTTCTGGCTAATGACGTCACCCGCGCATGTGCCATATGTCCTATTTTTCCGGCAGGCAGAGACCCTGCCGGAAAAATGCAGGGTCTATGCCGGGGCTGCGTCATTTCCTGGTGTTGACGTCAGCCCCGACATTACGCGATACTTCCTGCGTATTGAGAAGAGGATTCGCTAGACTTCCTTTCCGTAGTAACCTGAAACAAAAAAGAAGATTGGATACCGCTATTACTGCGCATGTGCAGGATTAGGGAGAAGAATAGCTACTGCAGACGGAAGTAAATTTGGAGACAGACGCGGAAGAGCACAGGTACTATGGCGCCGTCTAATATCCAGGATGAGCATTTGGAATATAAAGGAAAATTTACAGTAAGAACGATTTTTGGGCATACCCTTAGTGCCCATTTTATTATAAATCAATATGTACATTCTAATATTGTTTAAATAGTGTATCTTGTAGAGAGTTTACTACCGTTTTAATGTTAATCCCATTTCCTTGACATGTAAAGCAACATCTCATGGATGCTGAGCCAGGATTAATAATACATCTATATAACATTTCAAGGATATTGCCTCCTTCACTATCCAATTCTTTATGTGTATCCTAAACCAAAAGTTATATTATTAACCCCTTCCCGACCACCCACCGCAGTTATACTGTGGCAGGTTGGCACAGCTGTACGTCGGCTCTTTAAGATGCTGTAGCAGGCGCATGCCCCGCAGCATGTCCCCAGAGCCGATGCGCGTGCCCGGCGGGCGCAATGACCATCGAGCGATCACTCGTGACAGAGCGAGAACCAGAATCCCAGTTCTGTCAGGAGAGGAGACAGTTCGTGTGTTCCTACTAAGTAAGAACAATGATCTCTCTTCTCCTCTAGTCAGCAACATTCCCCCCACAGTTAGAAACACACATAGGGAACACAGTTAACCCCTTGATCGCCCCCTAGTGTTAACCCCTTCCCTGTCAGTGACATTTATACAGTAATCAGTGGCTATTTTTTGCTCTGATCGCTGTATAAATGTCAGTGGTCCTAAAAAAAGTGTCCGATGTGTCTGTCGCAATGTTGCAGTCCCGAAAAAAATAGCAGATCACCGCCATTATTAGTAAAAAATAATAATAAAAATGCCATAAATCTATCCCCTATTTTGTAGACGCTATAACTTTAGCGCAAACCAATCAATATACGCTTATTGCGCTTTTTTACCAAAAATATGTAGAAGAATACATATTGGCCTAAACTGATGAAGAAATTTTATTTATTTTTTTAAATTTGGGATATTTATTATAGCAAAAAGTACAAAAAATTGTGTTTTTTTTCAAAATTGTTGCTATTTTTTTGTTTATAGCTTAAAAAATAAAAACCGCAGAGGTGATCAAATACCACCAAAAGAAAGCTCTATTTGTGGGGAAAAAAGAACATACATTTTTTTTGGGTGCAACGTCACACGACCGCGTAATTGTCAGTTAAAGCGACGCAGTGCTGTATCGCAAAAAATGGCCTGGTCAGGAAGGGGGCAAATCCTTCCAGGGCTGAAGTGGTTAATGTTGATTTTTCCGATTGCTAAGACATGATGGTTTATGAAGTTTGGCTTATAGACACATATAAGCTGATGCTACACAAAATCAAGCCATTTTAGGAGCCAGCTTCATAAAATAAAAATATATACTTCTTGCTGTGAACAGCACGTTAGGGCCACACATGCGATTTTACTCTCTTGTCAGGTAACTCGTCTGCAGCATACTGAAATAAATGTGATGACATTGAGATGCTTTCTAATAAATGGTGGACTCAGTATCAAGAAAATTAAAATTGCCCATGTGGGCCTAGACTTAGCTACAATAAAAAAAATTGACTTAATGGTAGGATACATTACAATATGCAAGCCTAAAGGTGGCCACATACATACAATCTAAATGTGCAATCTCTGCATAATCTCGTTTTAGATTTATCAACAACTATGCAGTAAGAAGAATGAAAGAGGATTGCTGCACAAAAGGTGAAAATTTATTTGTAAAAAATTACATTACATCAGGCATTTTCAGGTAACGTTTCAGGCTCGTAATGATATCGCCCTTCTTCACGACCACTTACCTACAAATGGTGATACACAAGAATCTATATATAAGAATAGCTTGTCAGTGCTATCAATTAATCAATTAAAATCAGCTGGAATCAATTACACTTGTACAAAAAACACATTCCTTATCATTGATTATATAAACTGTTAGGCCCCTTTCACACGATCGGATTGGATCGAACGGGCGCTCCATGTTAGCCTATGGAGCGACGGATGTCAGCGGACATCCGACCCGGTCCGATCTGCAAAAAGCAGACGGATGGCCCTACGTCCAGATCCGTCGCTGGCGGATCGGATCGGGTGAGATCTAAAGAAAACAGACATACTGTCCGTTTTCATTCGATCCCTCTATAGGCAGCAGCGGCGCCTGACAAGCCTCTCCCCGCTCAGTGAGCAGAGAGGGACCTGTCATCCGCTGGCTTAGCGGAGATCAACGAAGAGATCTCCTGCTGAGCCGGCGGACCGAGGCGGGCTCTGTGGAAACGGAGTCCGCCTCGTGTGAATGAGGCCTTACATGGTTTGGAGCGACTTCTGGAAACAGGTGGATTAAATCCCTCATTACAAGATATTATGCTTAATAGAATGGTTCATCTACAGAATAAAGATATATATAGCGTAATCAATAATAATCAAACGATTATCCATCACTAGGTAATGTTTAATGTTTAAAAACAACTGCACAAAATCCTGCAGCATGATATTATTATGATATATTTTTTTCCTGTACATGAATTCTGTGCAGAGTGGAGCTCCAGTGACTGCAGTCTGCAGCAGATACTGAGCCATTCTGTTGTTCTTACTTATTGAGCCTGGGATTTACAGAAATACAAGATATTTTTGATGTTTAAACCGGGGAGCGATTGGAGGTGATCGGGACACCAGATAAGGAGAGGAGAACGGAGGATTGTCACCACAGACCATTGCTGCTGGATTCAGTTTACAGGCTTGATACCCCTGCAGGGGTGAATTTTTCCGGTGAGTGAGGGCACAAGTTTGGAAGGCTGGGAGCACTTTCCACACCAGGAATATTGTTATGTGAATGAAGAGACACATCACTGCACTTTAAGAAGAACTTTTTATGGAATTTCTTCTTTTTTGGGGACACTTGTTTTTATGAACTTATCACTTTTCTTATGTTTTAAGCACTATTGCGTGTACATATGAACAAAGGAGTTTTACCAATATGTTTTAGCACCATTGTGTGTACTTATCAGCAAAGGACTTTTACTAATAAGTGTTTTTCAAATAATTTTATATTTTCTTCATATTTATATACTCACTTTTTGGGATGATTTAATTTTTATCATTTATCTTTATCACTTAATTTTTTCAGTGTTTGCATTCTATGTGATACTACACACTGCACTTTATAGATTGTGGTCAGGTTTTTTATACATGCACATATATTTTGTCTACACGTCTGGAACTTTTATCATTCTTATACACACACAATTTATTATTTATTACTTATTATTTTTATTTCACACTTATATATTGTTGTGCACATCATAGTGGACCCAGTCGAACAGCGCCAATCACCCCAATTTAGTACTCTATGATATTAAATCGGTCAATATAAAATATAAATACCTAGATCGGTCAACTGTACAGTGGCCAATTTGCTTTTTCAACAACTATGTAGTATGTACACCTACCTAAAGCAGGCTATAGATGATTCCACAGGTGGAAGGAGGGGCAGGCTTTCAGGCGGGGAGCCTTACCGGCTGGCAGAACACGATTACTGCTAGGGGCTATAGCTCCTGGCAGTAATCGCATATAAAAAAATCAGACAGGCTGGTTGTACTCAATGGAGAGACTGGGGTACAATAAGCCTGCACATGGATGGATCGAATCTCAGTCGGTCCCTGCTGAACTGGCCCAATTTTGATCCATTTATTGACAACTCAAGCAACCCATTATATTTATATTCATTCACACAGACCCTCACACTGCATAGTTGATGGTAATCTAAAGTGAATATTACAATTGGATAGTAACACTTGTAGCCAGTTTAAAAGAATATCTAAACTCAAGAACAAAAATGTAAAATATTGCAGAATCCCGGATATGCTGCATTAAAGTGTTTGTTAACCCAAAAAAAAAAAAAAAAAATTCAGATTCTGGTCCCTTAAAGCAGATTACACAGCACAATGCTTGTGCTGTGTAATCTGCTCCCCTCTAAACTGTAAAAAAAACCTCCCTGAACCTGCCACTTCCTGTATGGCCTCTCTATACTGACCACGATAACCAGGGCTACTCAGCCCTGACCACCATGGTCAGAGTGTCTCCCTCCGCCATACGTTGCCCTGCTCTCAGCTCTCCTCTCCCTCTCACCCCCTCCTTCCTTCTGTCAGCTCCCTCTCTGTGTCTGTCTCTCTCCCCCCCCCCCCCCGGCATAGCACACTATGTAAGTCCTTTGTAAAAATGAGTGCTATAAATAACTCTTTAGAAGTGTCTTCAGGCCGGTCACATGACTTGGGTCCGCTTTACAGCTCTGATACATTGCTTCTGCGGGCGGTCACGTGATCTCCCCAGCTGATGTCAGAGGGAGATCTCGGTCCCTCCTGCAGAAGCAATGTATTGGAGCTGTAAAGCGGCCGTGAGTCATGTGACTGGCTTGAAGACAGCTCTAAAGAGGTATTTATAAGGACAAAGGACTTACATAGTGTGGTATGCCAGCCTCTAATAGAGGGGCTGGCATTGAATGAGATTTTAGACTTAAAAAACACTTTCATTTTCTTTTTTTTGTTAACATACTTCCTGTGTATGAACATAGCTTCCAACATTTAAAATAACTGGGAGGGACCCCTTTACGGGATTAAGAAGAAATGTGGCCCACTGGCCACCAGGCACTATGGGGCATGGCCAATAAAGTGTGGCTTCAAATCACATGGCTTGAAGCGTTGAACCTTTCCCCGTATGCTTGGCTTTTTTTACTGGGGGGGGTAAACCTGAAGAGAAAATATCAATGGTAGTTAAAGAAGCTCAATGTCTGATGTCACTGTGATAAAATAAGCCCCGCCATTGGTGTGAGTGTGAAAAAAAAAAAAGCCCCATCTTTGGTGTCAGTGAAATCTAATAATTCCCATTGTTGGCGTTATTGGAATATAATGATCCCCGTGTTGGTGTCAGTGGGATATAATAATCCCCACTGTTGGTGTCAGCGGAACATAATAAGCCTCATTATTGCAGTGTTGCCAGTGTTTCATAAAAGTTTCTAGGGACACCTTTTTGATGTGAGTCCTTCAAGGCATTGTAAGCAGAGAGCGTACTTTAATTTGGGTTGGGGCACTTATATTAATTCAAACCGTACATGGTTAGCTTAATCCTTTCTTACTCTGTTTAGACAGACTGCCCATTTATCTTGACATACACTTTGGTCTGAAGTATGAAGTTACAATTTAGCATATAGACTGCAGGGGTCTGGAGTATATAATGTACAGAGTGCAGTGGTCAGGAAAATGTTATGTATATGCCAGTGTTCAAAAGCCTGTAGTCAGGAGTATGTAACATACAATGCATTTGTTGTAGGTACAGCATGTAACATATAACAGCAAGAGGTATGCACCGTACAGCACAGTGTACAGAGTATATCGGTCATACATATGTAATTTATATGTTACAATACATGATTCTGACTGCTGCACCCTATATGCTGTGCTGCACGCTGCGCGCTACACAATCCGACTGCATACAAAGTGCAGAGGTCAGCAGCCCCAGCACCCTTCTTTCACCACTGTTCACTTCTGCATTGTTTCCACCACTGCATCACCAGCATACTCGAACACCTCTTCCACCACTGCACCCTGAGCACCTAAGCACACGTTTGTCACCACAGTACCCCTGTCCAACACCAATGGCACCACTTTAACCCTCAAGCACACCTCTGCAACCACTGTACCCTTTCGCACAACTCTGTCAACAATGTACTTTCCATGTACACCTCTGCCTCCATAGCACCCTCTATATACCGCTACCACAAATGTACCCATCGCACACCTCTGTCACAACTGTACCCCTTCATACATCTCTGCCACAATTTTGCCCCTTTGCACACCTCTGCCACAACTTGACTCCCCTTGCACACCTCTGCCACCATTGTACCCCCTTACAGTCCTCTGCTACAATTGCACTCCAACTGCACACCCCTGACATCATCATGTCTCTTCACACAACTTCATCCCCATTTGCACACCTCTGCAACCCCCTCTGGACCCAACTCTGCCACAACTGCACTCCCCCCATCATCAATATCTCCCACCCCCCTTGTAAACCTTTATACCACTTAACACACCACCACCACCACCGTGCCCCCCCCCCCCCCCCTGCCCACGAACACCTCTGGAAACTGTTCCCCTCTCACACTGCTCACAGCTCTTTACCTCTGCCACCAATGGCCCCCTGCATACTTTTGTACCTCTTACATACCTCTGCCACTAATGTCTCCCTCTGCATACTTCTTCTATACTCCTTACATACCTCTGCCACCAATGTCTTTCCCTGCATACCTCTGTACCCCTTACATATCTCTGCCACCAATGTCTTTCCCTACATACCTCTGTACTTCTTACATACCTCTGCCACCAATGTCTTTACCTGCATACCTCTGTACCCCTTACATACCTCTGCCACCAATGTCTTTCCCTGCATACCTCTGTACCCCTTACATACCTCTGCCACCAATGTATCCCTCTGCATGCTTCTTCTATACTTCTTACATACCTCTGCCACCAATGTCTTTTCCTGCATACCTCTGTACCCCTTACATACCTCTGCCACCAATATCTTTCCATGCATACCTCTGTACCCCTTACATACCTCTGCCACCAATGTCTCCCCCTGCATACTTCTACACTCCTTACATACCTCTGCCACCAATGTCTTTCCCTGCATACCTCTGTACCTCTTACATACCTCTGCCAGCAACGTCTCCCCCCTGCATATCTCTGTACTTCTTACATACCTCTGCCACCAATGTCTTTCCCTGCATACCTCTGTACCCCTTACATACCTCTGCCACCAATATCTTTCCCTGCATATCTCTGTACCCCTTACATACCTCTGCAACCAATGTCTTTCCCTGCATACTTCTACACTCCTTACATACCTCTGCCACCAATGTCTTTCCCTGCATACCTCTGTACCTCTTACATACCTCTGCCAGCAACATCTCCCCCCTGCATATCTCTGTACTTCTTACATACCTCTGCCACCAATGTCTTTCCCTGCATACCTCTGTACCCCTTACATACCTCTGCCACCAATATCTTTCCCTGCATATCTCTGTATCCCTTACATACCTCTGCAACCAATGTCTTTCCCTGCATACTTCTACACTCCTTACATACCTCTGCCACCAATGTCTTTCCCTGCATACCTCTGTACCTCTTACATACCTCTGCCACCAACGTCTCCCCCTGCATATCTCTGTACTTCTTACATACCTCTGCCACCAATGTCTTTCCCTGCATACCTCTGTACCCCTTACATACCTCTGCAACCAATGTCTTTCCCTGCATACTTCTGTACTTCTTACATACCTCTGCCACCAATATCTCCCCCTGCATACCTCTGTACCCCTTACATACCTCTGCCACCAATATCTCCCCTGCATACCTGTATACTCCTTTACGAACCACTGACACCAATGTCTTCCCCTGTATACCTCTGGACTGGGAGTGTCCAAGGAGCGACTCCTGCAAGACTCGCTATGTCAGTGTACCAAGCCCTCCTGGGCTAATTCGGCTAACATTATCGATGTTACCCCCTTTGGATTCTTCGCAAAAGATGTGGCAGAAGTCGAAACAGAGGGAAAGTGTCAAATAAGGGAGAACTGGTTCCTAAGGCGTTACCAGTGCATCTACCCCTATTGCCAGTGGGACACTCGTCCTGGACACAACCTGACCCAACTTTTAGAATCTAGTAGATTCACCTGCAGAGTTCCCCCTGCCACTATTCTATACCTGGAATAATGACGATAGAGCCAGCACTTGTGCTGCCACAGACAGAACGTGGTTCACCTACCTGAGCCGCATGACTCCTGGTGCTTCCCTGGTGGTTGACATATATGCCTCCGCAAAGGCTTTTCCGGATTGAACCTACAACTGGTTTGTACAACAATCCAGAGCAAGGCGTACTGGCCAAAACACCAAGTCCACTGAACTGTTGTCACCCTCAAACCAAAATGGAGAAGGAAGAATTCAACCTTTCTAAATTCCGAACCATCAACCACCAATCTTTAGCTGTGCAACACCCTGGGAACAGAGCCCTCTGGCAATTCAATGCCTGAATCTTCAAGTTCTAGACAGAGAGAATGATCCTCTCCAAGACCTGGAGTAGGCCTGTACATAAGGAATGTGCTTTGACCTAGATACAGCTTCCATCTGCACTATTGAAGGAAAATCTGGACCAACTGCTTTCTGAGCAAAGGTTATTGAGGTATACTGAGATTGACATCCCCTGCGTCTTTAGCAAGTCCGGCACCGGAGCTAGGAGCTTTGTGAACCTCAGAAGCTGTGGCCAGCCAGAAGGATGGTCACAAAAAAGAAAACAGACGACTTTCCACTACAATTAAAGAAATCTTTCTTGAGGCTGGAAACAACCCGGCACATGAAGCTGTGTGTTTCCTGATGCATATGGGCCCCGAAATCTACGTCTTGCAGAGAGGTCATCTCTGAACAGACCGAGCCTATCTGAAACAGAAGGATGCCCAGCAAATTGAGATCTAAAGATAGACCTCATGTCCCTATTCAGTTTTGAAGCTACCATTTAATTGTTTTACAATAATGAGCCCATAACTTTTGCTCCATGACCCAACGCAAGGCAGAGACTGACCCAACTAAGGAAGGAGCGAACCACCTCAGAGACTGCTCTAAAATCTTATGATCTGAGATACTCTCAAACACAGCAACCTCAGATGCCTCCCTCACTTAAGAGAGAAACCTGGGCTGTCTCCCATTCAAGTACTAATCAGGCTTCTAAGTCATTTAGCTAGTCTAACAGATACATAATAAAGTGACTGTATTAGACAAACTAATACGCAGTTCCACAAGGATGCAGGCCTAGACAATGTTGGTCTACCGCTATACAACCCTGTAGGTATGTAAGTATGCAGGTACCCAGGTATTTTTGCCATTCATGCATCTATGTATGCAGCTCAAGGCAATAAGCACATATGTATGTATCCCTAGACCAATAAGCACATATGTAAGTAGGCAAAAAAAAAAAAGATATGTATATAGTCCTAGGCAAATAAGCACATATCTATATAGTCCTAGGCAAAAAAAAACCAAACAGATATGTATGTAATCCTAGGCAAATAAGCAGATATGTATACAGTTTTATGTAAATAAGACCATATATATGCAGTTTAATGCAACTAAGCACATATGTATGCAGTTCATATGAAAATATGGCAGCCTGCATTTAAGCAATATGCATTTATGGAGGCATGCGTTTCTGGAAGCATCCAGGTATGTGCTTATGCAAATATGCATTTAGGCAAAACAAGAAAGCGCGTGTCCATGCAAACACGCACTTACGCAATGCATTTACGGCATAAGTAAGCATGCGTTTATGAAACGTGTTTATGCAACACATATCTGTGCAACATGTGTCTACGCAAACATGCATCCACTCAAACACATATATCTATGCAACATGCATACACATGCCCACAGGTCTATACAAAAACATGCTTATATAAACCTGCGTCTACGCAACACGCGGCCGGCCTTGGGGGGGGGGGGGGGGGCGGTTGCATGCTGGGTGCCACCCGCTTGTCGGGCGGGCTGGGGGGCCCTCTGCAAACATGTGCCTATGCAAGCTTGTGTTTATTCAAGCAAGCAAGCATTATGAAACATGTATACTATGCTGCACCTGCTCAACTACACCTGGTCCATACTAGTTATAGTCAGGATTAGCCAAGTACATAGGCATCCAATGCAGCCTCTATGCTGCTTCAACAGCCTAAGGCCTCTTCGACACCTGTGTGACCCGTCCTGAGACTTGGGACTGCAAAGTCGCCTGACAAGTCGTACCCCATAATTTCCAATGAGTACCCTTCACATTTGTGCATCTTCAAGTAGCAGCGACTTCAAAGCAGCCCCTGCATTACCCCGGTCCGACCTTGACACAACTTGAGGTCCATAGACCTCAAGATTACACAGGCACTGCTTCCTGTTGCTGAAAAATCGCATTAAAAAAGTGGTGGCAAAATCGCGCGACTTTCAAGTCGCACAAGTGTGAAAAGGAGCCTAAGCTCATGCAGACCCAATGCATGCAAATCAGGAGACACAACTTCAAGTGCACCAGTGCCCATGTTATTCCAAATGTGCTTATGCCACATGAATGTATGCAACATATATGCAAAACGTGTTTATTCAAACAAGCGTTTAGGCAGAAAGCTTTCAAGCATTTATACTATACTGCACCTGCCAAACTGCATTTGGCCCCATACTAATTTTTACTAGTTTAGCACATATGCATGTCATGCAGCCTTTTTCTGCTTCAGATCAGCCTAAAAGTAAGCTCCTGCAGACCAAATGCACGTTATTCTGAAGTTTGCAAGTATGCACCTGTTTAACTGCCCCATACTATTTTTGTGCCAAATGCACAGTATTCTGGAGACACAACACTTTAAAGTGCACTACTAGGGGTGTATCGACTTTTGTTGTACAGGCCCCCCGGATTAAGCAGTAAGTATGCAGTGTATAATCATGACTTGTCTAGCCACACAGTTCTCCCATAGTAAGTACTTACACTTCACTAGTATCCATGGGCTGCTGTTATGTCTAAAGAGGCCAGCTAAATTTGCCAAGCACATGGCTAACATGGCCGCCCCTCCACTTCTTGCCTATATAGAAATAGGCCCCTGCGTCCTCTAGTGGCTGGAGGAGAAACGGCAGCCCATACTCCTAAGAAGTACACAGAGCATGTTTTAAACAGCACACTGCCCCTAGGGCTACTTAGAGAACACCGGACAGTCAGATCTTTATAAAGAGAAACTGCAAACAAATGCAGACTTACCATTCCTGCTGCAGGACTCTGAACATAACAGGAGTCCAATCTTCACCCATCACGACGAGCTTTGTCATAAAAAGACCTTCAGGGACTGGATCCCCCTTTATGTGGGGTCCACTCCCCTGGACCTGTATAGCACCTTGCAGGAAAGCACCTTGGTCAGAACAAACACTGCACAGGGTTCCAATACGCAGGGTCCAGCACCATAAGGCTGCATTAAAGGCAAAACCTTGAGGAATCTTCTCTCCTTCCAATGAGGCTCGGGTACCATCCATTTTGGCTAACAGCTTTTCCGAATGAAGATCACGATTCTAAATAGAACCGTCCAGACCTCCAAATATGCTCCAAGAGCACATGTATCACATCAGTGACCATTTCCCCTTACAGACTCAGCAAAAAACTGAGGTCCTTCCTGTGTAGGAGGGGTTATATAGGGGAGGACTTTTTGTTTGACTATCTGCCAGTGTCCATCCACCAGTAGGTGGCGTATAACCCATATAGTCATTATTATGGTTGCCCTGTGTCCCATGATGTACGATAAAGAAATAGTGTACTTACATTAGTCCAAGTTGGACAAATATAACTATGAAAAGGCGCTTCTCAGGTGAAGTTCCATTTTAGTGATTTCAGAAGCATCTGGTTTTAAAACATTATCCTGCTTTTTAAATACACTGGAGTTTTTCTTCGTTATCTTTAATGGAGAAGTTGATTTCTTTTTCCCTCACTGTTTAATACAGCAAAGGGAATGCATTTGTGAATTTGTGGAATGTACTCCCACAAGAACTGGTACTGACAGTCACTCCCCATTTCCCTTCAAGAAAAGATTTAACATACACTTAGAAAAACAAAACTTCCAGCATTAATGATGCACCCCAGCCAAAAGTGACAGATACAAGGAACACAGCCTGCCTGTTTAAATCTGAATACTGGTTATGGTTTTCATTGCAGTTACATTGGTCCAGCTTGGACCAATGTAATTATGCATATCTCATACCTGAGCGATTGCTGTGGAAGTTAAAAATCACTGTAGTAGTCACCGCTACTACAGTAATAGCAGTGATCTTCCTGGTCCAGTGCCGATCAACATTCCTTTTGCAAAGTAACCACAGAGGGTTGTTTGCTCAGCACTGCCACCATTTTCAGGCCATTGCCTTGTATTTTTTTTTGGAATACAAGAAATTCTCTGATTGGACAAGGTGGGGCGTTTATGTTGCGATCCCCGCCTTGTCCAATTAGAGAATGCCTTGTATTCATTGAAAAAAATACAAGGTGTTCTGTGAATGAAGGCAAACATGTCGCCCTCTGTGGTTAGCACAAAACCCAGAATATACCTGCTATCACTGTAGGCAACTTCTACAGTGATTTGCAGCTTTCACAGCAGTGACTCAGATGTTAGATATGCAAGCTGGACCAATGTAATTATGCAATAAAAATAATACCTACAGTTCAGCTTTAAACTTAACAATGCACAGCTTGAATTTCAACTGAATTTTTTGCTGAATCAGCTGGAATTTGAGCCATGGGTGACCCTGCAAACACCATCAGACCAACAAAATGTTTGAGCCAGAACAGTTACATAGTTACATAGTTAGTAAGGTTAAAAAAAGACACAAGTCCATCCAGTTCAATCTTAAAAACAATAAATAAAATAAAAAATATCGTACAATCCAATATACCCAATTTTGTACCCTCAGTTGATCCAGAGGAAGGCAAAAAACGCCAGCAGAGCATGCTCCAATTTGCTACAGCAGGGGAAAAAATTCCTTCCTGATCCCCCAAGAGGCAATCGGATTTTCCCTGGATCAACTTTACCTATAAATGTTAGTACCCAGTTATATTATGTACATTTAGGAAAGTATCCAGACCTTTCTTAAAGCAATCTACTGAGCTGGCCAGAAGTACCTCTGGCGGGAGTCTATTCCACATTTTCACAGCTCTTACTGTGAAGAAACCTTTGCGTATTTGGAGATGAAATCTCTTTTCCTCTAGACGTAAAGAGTGCCCCCGTGTCCTCTGGGTTGACCGTAAAGAGAATAACATAACACCAACTTCACTATATGGACCCCTTATATATTTGAACATGTTGATCATATCCCCCCTTATTCTCCTCTTCTCAAGAGTGAATAAATTCAGTTCCTCTAATCTTTCCTCATAGCTGTGCTCCTCCATGCCTCTTATCAGTTCGGTTGCCCTTCTCTGCACTTTCTCCAGTTCCCCGATATCCTTTTTGAGAACTGGTGCCCAAAACTGAACTGCATATTCCAGATGAGGTCTTACTAATGATTTGAACAGGGGCAAAATTATATCTGTCTCTCTAGAGTCCATACTTCTCATAATACAAGAAAGGACTTTGCTCGCTTTGGAAACCACAGCTTGGCATTGCATGCTATTATTGAGCTTATGATCTAACAAAACCCCCAGATCCTTCTCCACCACGGATTCCCCCAGTTGTACTCCCCCTAGCATGTATGATGCATGTATATTCTTAGCCCCCAAGTGCATAACTTTACATTTCTCAACATTAAACCTCATCATCTGCCACATAGTCGCCCAATTAGACAGTGCATTGAGGTCGGCTTGTACATTGGAGAGATCCTGCAAGGACGTTATTCCACTGCATAACTTGGTGTCATCTGCAAGACAGAAATGTTACTTTTGATCCCAGACAAAATATCATTTATAAAGATATTAAAAAGTAAGGGTCCCAGCACTGAACCTTGGGGTACACCACTGATAACCTTAGACCATTCAGAGTAAGAATCATTAACCACTACTCTCTGAATTCTGTCTTTTAGCCAGTTTTCTATCCATTTACAAACTGATATTTCCAAGCCTGTAGACTTTACCTTACACATGAGCCGCGTGTGGGGAACTGTGTCGAACGCTTTTGCAAAATCCAAGTATACCACGTCCACAGCCACCCCTCTGTCCAAGGTTTTACTTACCTCTTCATAAAAAGAAATCAGGTTTGTCTGACAACTTCTGTCTTTCATGAATCCATGCTGTCTGTTGCTTCAAATGTTTTTTTTCCAGCAAGAACTCATCTATGTGATCTTTTATTAAACGCTCCAGTATCTTCCCGACTATAGAAGTTACACTAACAGGTCTATAGTTACTTGGTAAAGACTTTGACCCCTTTTTAAATATAGGCACCACATTCGCCCTGCGCCAATCCAGTGGTACTATTCCCGTCATTAATGAGTCCCTAAAAATTAGATACAATGACTTTGAAATTACAGAGCTCAATTCTTTTAGGATCCGTTGGTGGATGCCATCAGGTCCAGGCGCTTTATCCACCTTTATTCTGTCTAAATAATTCTGGACCATATCACTTTTGAGCCATTGTGGATCATTCGGGGCTGTGTCACTACCACCCCCATTATGGACATGAGCTCCCCCATGCTCTTTTGTATACACAGAGCTAAAGAAAGTATTTAATAAATTTGCCTTCTCTTTGTCCCCAGTCACCCACTCTAGATTATTTTGTAAAGGGCCTACATGCTCAGACCTGACCTTTTTACTATTAATATATTTGAAGAATTTTTGGGGGTTTGTCCTACTATCTTTTGCAATCTGTCGTTGGTTTTGAATTTTTGCATCCTTGATTTCCTTTTTACATATTCTGTTAAATTCTTTGTAACATTTACACGACACTAGTGTTCCTTCATTTTTATATTTTTTAAAAGCTCTTCTCTTATTGTTTATAGCTTCTTTAACTATGGCCGTGAGCCACATAGGTTTTGTTTTTAGCCTTTTAAACTTATTGCCCATGGGAATATACTTTGCAGTGAGGTCCCAAACAATCTTTTTGAAGAATTCCCATTTCTGTTCTGTGTTCATCAATGCAAATAATTCCTCCCAGTCTAAATCCTGGAGAGCAGCCCTCATCCTTGGAAAATTTGCTCTCTTGAAGTTAAGTGTTTTTATCTTTCCCGTATGTATTTCTTGTTTACAGCTAACATCAAATGAAATCATGTTATGATCACTGCTACCCAGGTGTTCTTTTATCTGAACATTAGTAATAAGCTCTGCATGGTTTGAGATTACCGGGTCCAACAGAGCTTCATTCCTAGTTGACAGTGACTGCATCCTATCAAATTAAGGTACTGTTCAGACATTCAGGCAGCTGTAAATACATGTGGTTGCAGCACTCTGCTGCAGGTTTCAAGGGGTTAAAGTAGGCGATGAGAAGGCAATGCAATGCCTCCTTACCACCTGTCAAATGCTCTCTCAAGAGTGATCCCAAATGCAGGTCACTCTTCAGAGACTAAAGCATGTGTGAACAAGCCCTTAGTGCATAAGAAACATAAACAGACTGTGATATGTGAGTAGAAGTGATGTCATTTCTGGCTTTATCCAGTTCTCTGCTGTGTGTAAACTCTTCTATCAGCCTCTCTACCTTGACATCATTTTTAATGACAGGCTGTTCAGTGAGCTTCAAACATAAATAAATGACAGCAATGGAATACTACAGAACATCATTTGAATTACACCTCTGGGTCTGCCTAGCACTGCTGATGTCAAACCCTGCTGCATTTTTCACAGACTCTGGCCTTTGTCTGTCCTGGACAGTTTGGTGCAGATGTGCACCGCTTTGTGCTTCCTTCACACACTGACCCCCTCCGGAGGGTGGGGCACTGCTTTAACTCTGTCTGTAACATAAACCCAGCATGCACCTGCGCCATCCTGCTTGTTTCCTGGAAAACCTGGCCCAGACATAAACAATAGCACGGGCTCGCCCTGCCACACAAGGTAACATATAATGTTATGAGAAGATTGTTACAGGTAGTGCTCACTTAATGACCAGGTTCCGTTCCAACGACCAGGTCCTTAAACAAATTGGCCGTTAAACCAGGAGCCACAAGTAATCAATATTTTAAGCATTCTTAACTACTGTACTGTACTGTACTGTATTGTGGAAAAAAGGTCTAAAACACAAAACTCCAGCTCAATAACGTTGTTTTAATTTGCATAAGTACAGGACACAAACGAAAATTCTGTACTGTACAAAACAAAGATGATTTATAGCGCGTCGTTTGGGTGGGGGGAGCTGGTCGTAAGTCTGCGTGGTCATTAAATGGGTAGGTCGTTAAACAAGGAGTATCTGTACTAATATGGGGGAGGGGGTATGGGGGTACAGTCTAAGGTATTCCTGTGCTAAGTTTGACTGTGTATGAAAGATGTACTTATGTAAACACCACAGTGGATAAGTGAGGCCCAGAACGGAAAGGACTGCAAGGAGGGATAGTGTAGGGCTGGGCATGACAGTGTGTCTAAGGGAGACACATATGGGGTTAACGTGGAAAGGAGTAATGGGAGTGGCAAGAAAGGGGAAGGTAAGAAAGAAGTTTTTGCCAAAGGGGAGTGGTTATATTTATAGAATGGGTGGTGCAAAGGGTCAGTGTGAAGATAAACTTACAGGAGGAGGCAGTTTTTCCCACCCTCCCTCCCTAGATATATGTGTGCAATGTGTCCGTGTGTACTTGCTGCTCTGTTTTTTATTTATTGCAGGAAAAGGAAGAAGGTCATGACAGCGGATAGGTGCCCTTCAGGGCTATGGCGGTGTTCTTCTGGTGGTCTTTGACGGTGGCAGTAAACGGAGGAATCAAAAAGGGGTGGGGGGCTCATCGTTTGTATGTGCCCCTCCGGTGTATTCCTGAACGGTGGATGGAATACTGGAATGGTTGCACTGTGGGAAGGGGTTGTCTCCGAGCGGTCACAGCTGGAGGCATATCAGTTTGGAAAAGGTCCCACGGTGCATCGGTGTGGTATGTGGTTATACGTGGTTAAAAGGTGGGTCACCGTCAGAGACCATCAGACTGGTTAACAGGTTATGTTATTGTTTATTATATATATATATATATATATATAGTGGTTTGGAGTTATTTAGTTGGTTTGTTTTAATAAAATAGGCTGTTATGGCCATTTTACTCCATAAAATATAAGTGTGGTCTCATTATTTGAGGTGGGTAAGGTATGGGTTGGAGTATAAGTGGGTAACAGCGATAAGAATGAAGGGGACATTTAGACTACACTGGTCAAGTGGTTAGCACTTCCTAGTAGTAGCACTAGGGTCATTGATTTGAATCCCAACCATGGCACTCCCTACCTGGAGTTTGCATGTTCTCACTGTACCTGTGTGGGTTTCCTCCCGCACTCCAAAGACATGCTGGTAGGTTACATTGCTCCTGTATAAATTGGCCCTAGTATGTGTATGTATGAATGTGAGTTAGGGACCTTAGATTGTAAGCTCCTTGAGGGCAGGGACTGATGTGAATGTACAATATTGTACAGTATGTGCATAAATTGACAGCGCTGTATAAGTACCTGTAATGAATAAAATAATAAATAAATCACCTCAACAGCGATGTATTCAGTTCACACTAAAGTCCTGAATTGAATGTGGGCTACAGCACTACTGATTTATGTATAGGCCTCATTTACCTGAATGGATCCAGCAACAGCTGAAACTCTGGTATTTGACAAAACAGTTCAAAAACTCATTAACTGTATACATAAAATGCGATCTCTTCAGCCATGGGTTAAAATGGAATTAAAGCCAAACCTTTTTTTTTTCAAGGGAAGGTTAAAACCCCTGACAACTGTTTTTTTTTTCTGCCATCTGTGTCCCACTGGGGAGATTTCCCTTCATTCCCTGTCCCATAGCCAAAACAGGAAGTAGAAGGAAATCCCTCCAAAATGTGGGAATCTCTGGTTGCCACCAGAACTAGTGCTCCCACTGCAAGATGTCCTTTTTATTTCCATACCTGCCAACTTTTTGCCAACTTTTTGCAATAGGAATAAGGGACCTATTAGCAAAAGTATGTAGGCATAGGACACACTCCCTGACAAGCCTCCTTAACTGGTTCCCAACCATGTCACGCAGATATACTGCGGCAGAATGGCTTTCCTGGCGAAATCCCGTACGAGTATGTCCTACCCTTTTTTGGTCACCAGAGGGCAAATCCCTGTGCTGTCAGAGGAGAGGAGTCATATCCTTTGTTCCTACTAAGTAGAAAAAACAATGTTGGGGTTATTTACTAAAGGCAAATCCACTTTGCACTGCAAGTGCACTTGAACGTGCAGTTGCTGTAGATCTGAGGGGGACAAGGAAAATAAAAAACAGCATTTTAGCTTGCACATGATTGGATGATAAAATCAGCAGAGCTTTCCCTTATTTCAGGTCTTCCCCTCAGATCTACTGCGACTGCACCTCCAAGTGCACTTGCAGTGCAAAGTGGATTTGCCTTTAGTAAATAACCCCCTATGTTTCCTGTCCTAGTCAATCCTATCCCCATACAGTTAGAACACACTGAGGGAACACACAGTTAACCCCTTGATTGCCCTCTAGTGTTAAACCCTTCCCTGCCAGTGACATTTACACAGTAATCAGTGCATTTTTATAGCACTGATCGCTGTATAAATGCCAATGGCCCCAAAAAAAGTGTCAAAAGTCTCTGATCTGTCCTTCGCAAAAAAAAAAAAAAAAAAAAAAACGCAGATCACCGTCATTACTAGTAAAAAAAATAATAATAAAAATGCCATAAATCTTTCCCATAGTTTGCAGACGCTATAACTTTTGCGATCAATCAACATACGCTTATTGCAATTTTTTTTTTTTTTTTTTACAATTATTTTATTTATTCAAGTAACACAGTCAAAGATATACATCTGAGCATTTACAGTTTGTTATCCTACAATACCTTACATGTTAACATTTATATACGAGAACATTTTATTACATCCAAAGGACATTACAACAGTTTGGTTAACTGAAACTTCTCTTTTTTTTTTTTTTTTTCTCTTAGTAAGTGCTTAGAGCAACATCTTGGTGCTGGGTGTACATAGGACAGTAACATTAATGGTGCTATTGTGTTGCCCCTTAGTGGGTCTCCGACCGGATCCACTGTATTTTAACTATTTTATATTAGAAAGATTGGGTCCCGTTAATACAGGTCCCTATAGCTGAGAGAAAAGTAGAAGGACAATAGGGAGTTAAACAGAGGAAAAAGAAAAGAAAAAGGAGAGAGAGAGAAGAAAAAAAAAAAGAGTCTGAGAAGAGGGGTTGGGTGGGGGGGATAGGGAATGGAAGGGGGGTGGGGGATCTGGAGGACAACTCTGTGTGTGTCCACCACACTCAGGGGTGGCCTATGTCAGAACTTCTGGATACTCTGTAGCCAGTAGGGTCAATGGTTATTCATTTATGTAACAGGATGACTTTTAGTCATTCAGGACACTGTCAAGGAGGGCTCAGAACGTGAGGTTCCGCTGGGGTAACTAATAACCCGTAGTTAGCTGAGAGTGTGTGGGGCATTATTCCCGTCTCCGAGCAGAATTCCTCAAAGGCAGTGAGGGGTCTGGCGAACAGCCCCGGAGCCGGGAGAGCTCTAAAGAAGTGGTGGAGCTGAAGAGCACTCCAAAAACCCAGCCGGAAAGGACCAGACTGATTCATCAGCTCTGGGACCGCCGGCCACGCCCCCCCCGTACAAATTGGGAGGCCCATGTAAGATTCAACTCCTTCAGGTCTCGGAAGTTTGAATCCCCCATTCCCGGAGGGAAAAGGGGGTTCCCCTTAATCGGGTACAGGGGCGACGTCTTGGAGGATATATTGGGGGCCGAAAGGAGAACCGAGCATAGTTTGGCTGTAGTGCCTATGAGAGGGTGGTTTTTCACCTCTCGTGGGAGAGAGGTATAGCACCATGGGGCTCCACTAAGAGGAACGTCTGATTGGGCCTGTTCTATTCGCACCCATAATTTAAAGTCTGTGTGTCTGTTCCAGTCTATCACCCTACCTAGGTGTATCGCTTGGTAATACTTGCGTATGTCTGGTACTGCTAGTCCTCCGTATTGCTTAGGTAGTATTAGTTGATTATATTATTAGTTGATTGTAGTCGTGGTCGTCTATGTGCCCAGATGAAATCAAAGAATGTTTTTTGAATTTGTTTAAAGTAGCTAGTTGGGATATGAACTGGGAGTGCTTGTAGAAGATAGAGGAACTTGGGGAGGATGCTCATTTTAATAATGTTGCAGCGGCCCAACCAAGAATGTAAACCGGTGGTCCACTTGTCCAATAGTTGTGTAACTCTACGAAGTAATGGTGGGAAATTTAGTTTAAAAGTTTCGGCTATATTGGGGGGATCAATGTACCTAGATACGTCAATGCCTTATCAGTCCATTTAAATGCAAAGTTAGTTTGTAGTTGTATAATTGATTTTTGTGGAAAGTTAACCCCCATTGCTTCTTACTTAGAAAAGTTAATCAGGAGGTTTGAGAGCATTCCATACCTCTCAAACTCTGACATCATTAGTGATGATGAGTGAGGGAGAACAACATATCATCGGCATAGGCCGAAACTTTATGTTGAGTATCTCTAATCTTAACTCCTCCAATATCTGGATTGTGTCGGACTGTGCAGAGAAATAGTTCCAGTGACAGGGCGAAGATGAGAGGCGATAGCGGGCACCCCTGGCGTGTCCCGTTGGAGATATCAAAAGTGTCTGACAGAACACCGTTGGCCCGTACTCTTGCTGCTGGCCGGGAGTAGATTGAAGATATCCACTGTAGCATTTTGGTACCGAAGCCAACGTGTCTCAGGACAGCAAGCATGAAACTCCAGTTCACCCTGTCAAAGGCCTTCTCCGTGTCCGTGCTAAGGAAGATACATGGTGTCTTTGACTGGTTCACCGCCTGGAGTAGATTTAATACTTTTGTGGTGTTGTCCCTAGCTTCCCGCGTAGGAACAAAGCCCACTTGATCTAGGTGTATCGGGCTCGGGATATAATGTTGAATCCTATTTGCTAGTATCTTAGTAAAAATTTTAAGGTCTAGGTTGAGCAGCGAGATTGGCCGAAAGCTTCCACATGATGTCGGATCTTTCCCTTCCTTGGGGATTACCTAGATGTGTGCGAGTAAAGTTTCAGCTGCAAATGATGCCGTTGAGCCCAGTGCATTAAATAATTTGACCATGTAAGGGGCAAGGGAAGGAAGAAAGGTCTTGTAGTATTGGGCTGTAAGGCCATCCGGACCGGGTGCTTTCCCCTGTTTAGTGGCTCCGACCGCCCCCTGGATTTCCTCTATAGTGACGGTTCTTCAAGAATGTCGTTGTCTACACCTGGTAGTTGGGGCATAAGTGATGCTGACATGTAAGAATCTATCTGTTCTGGAGTAGGAGGTTTGGTTTTCAGATTATATAGTGAATTATAGAATTCTCTGAATACTCTCGTAATATGTTGTGGTTTCGTTACTTTGGGCTTATTGGGGGGTATGAGATGTGGAATATATGTTATAAGTCTCTGTTCTCGCAAGGTTCTGGCCAAAAGTCTCCCGCATTTATTCCCTGATTCATAAGAGAATTTCCTACAAATCTGCATTGCTGCTTTGGCTTTAAATTGTAAGATATCTGTAATTTGTGTCTGTTTGACAAGGAGGTCTCTCTCTAGGGATGGGGTTTGTATTCGTTTATGCCGAAGCTCCAGGGCGGCCAGGTCCTTTAATAAGGACTGGAGCTGCTCAGTTCGCTTCCGTTTGATCCTAGTCCCGTGTTTAATTAACACGGCCCCGTATAACTGTCTTGTGTGCTTCCCAAATAATGCCTGGGTCACAGTCTGGGGTATCATTAGTATTAAAATAGTAGTTCAGTTCTCTAGTAACGTCTTCTAGAACGTCCTTGTCTTGCAAGAGACTTTCATTCAGTCTCCATTGATTTGGTTTGGTGGTCTTGGAATCTGAAAGAGCGTAGGACACGGAAATGGGGGCGTGATCTGACCAGGTGATGAAGCATATAGCTGAAGTGTGTACTGCATGCAATTGGGCATGGGGGATTAGGAAATAGTCAATGCGCAAATATGTCTTGTGGGGGTTAGAATAGAAGGTAAAGTCTTTTTCCTGGGGGTGAAGAAGACGCCATATGTCAATTAGTTGGCTGTCATGTAGGGAATGGGCAATACGTTTCCTAGTACTGACGGCACTAACGGGATGTTCAAGTCACCTCCTACAATCAGATGACCTTCTGTGAAGTTGTTCAACTTCACTAGTGTCCTACTTAGGAAGACTTCTTGGTGTTCGTTCGGGGCATATAGGTTCGCAAAAGTGATTTTAACATTGCCGATCATGCCCTTCACAAATAGATAGCGACCTCCAGGGTCAGTACTAGAATCTATGAGCGACCATGGCACTCTGCTTGACAGAAGAATAGAGACCCCCCTTGACTTAGCCCTTTGATTGGTGGAATGGTATACCGTTGGGAATGACCTGTTTTTCAGGATGGGTAGTTTGTCATCCCTAAAGTGTGTCTCCTGTATGAAGCCCACATCAGATTTAAGACGGTGTAGGTCTTGTAGAAGCATCCGTCTTTTCTCAGGTGTGTTAAGGCCCTTGGCATTAAGCGAGGTTACATTCAGAACCTCCATGGTGGAGGATGGGGTATAGGAAAAATTTAAGGGGAAGGAGGGGAGGGGAGAAAGAGGAACGGAAGTAGGTAGGAGGAGAAGGTAAAGAAGAGAGAGAAGGAGAAGAAAAGGAGAGGAAAAAATTAGAGTTAGAGCGGAAAAGAGAAGATCTTCCCAGAGACACTCAAGAGAAGAAGTGCCAAAGGAAGATGTGTACTCGAAAAACTGGGTGTCACCACCTCCGAAGAAGGGGAGAAGGCTAGACCCTAGTTGCAGTAAAAAAAATACTGCTCAAACGCTTCCCAGCATCAAGCCGGGGGTAAGCGTTGACCTATTTGGGAGTGAGGTCAGCGGAGGCCGAAAAGCAGCTGGCCGGTCCCCCCCAGTCCCCCCGACCAAAGTAGGTGTAGAAGTGATCATACAGGCATAAGCAACTCAAATATTAGCTAACTAATAACACTAACTGTCATGTGATTACCAAAAGAGCAGAAAACCCTAGCGAGCATCGTTAACCTTCCCGCATTTACATATATCCTGTAAATATAGGCAAACAGTGCTACTCATAGTGTATTCATCTAAAGCATGTAACTCAGGGCAAACATTGCTAACCGTTATTTTTTAATCTCTGGAACATGTAAATATGAGCAAACAGTGCAAACATAGGTATTTACCACCAGAATATTTAAATCTTAATAAACAGTATAAACATGTGGTTATCTATAACCTATGGCTATAGATTATAAGCAATTCCAAAGAAGATTCCTAGCACAGTTATCTTCCCAATTCCACCATAGACTCCTCCCCCCCTCTAAGAAATGAATACATCGGTCTCTTCTGCCCCATTATGGTAATTGATGTGAACTCCACCTCTATTTCGCCCTTGCCACGATAGAGCTATGTCCCCCTGGGAGGAGAAGAAACATTCCCTTAGAGCCCACCCCCACCTCTCCCCCCCATCCCCACCAAGAAGGTGAGAGAGACAAAACCCCTTTAAATAATGCACTAGAGTGGTCTGCTGAGGGAGATATGTACTTCGGGGGGGAACCCCGATTTTGGCCAAACTGAGCCGGATCCATCGATCCCCCGTTACTATCGTTGTGGTATCTCTTTATAATTAGTGGATAAAAACAAAAAAAAAGGTAAAAAAAAAAATACCAGATCTCCCCCTTCTCCCAGGAGTTGTTGCCACATAGAAGGGGGGGGGGGGAAATTGGGGCACAAAGACACCCAGATATATTGTGGTTATGGGACCTCAACTCTTATTCACTTATACCTGAAAGAGAATGTAAGATTAGTTAAACTATAGAGAGTAGTAGACCTATATCTAGTGCTTATATGTGAAGATAACCATTGTGCTCGCCATAAAAGCATAGGTCCTATTTTCTCTGTATTTAGCGTAGCGGTAAGTGAAGTGTCTCATAGGTCCCACACACATGTAAAGGGGGTCATAAAAGTGACTGGGTTCTTGAGACTGTTCCGTGAGTACTGAAAGGCTCTCTTCAAAACAAGCTGAAAGGGGGGTGGGGATATAGCCACCAGACCTAGGGGAAGGGGGGGGGGGAAGCCAGGGCACCCCTCCAGCGAGGGGGTAAATACATCGTTCGGGCTCGGTAGAAAGAGTATCTTGGCAGGCACTAGCTTCTCCGTAGATGGTGGCGACAGGGCAAATGGTCCCGATTATCACATGTCAGGAGGGGGAGATCAAATGGTGGCTGAGAGCGCCATCTAAGTGGGAACTGGAAGTCTGTGCTCGTGAAGGGAAAAAAAAAAAAAAAATTATGACTCACTTGCTCGTTCCAATGGTGGCTCCCGCGAACGCCTTCTGGTTCTCTGAGGGTGGGCCGGTTGGGAGAATCGGGCTGTCGAGGGAGGTCCCATACGTCCAGATGATCGTTGCAGGGTTTGAAGCCAGTTCTGAACTCGCACCGGTTCAGCATCCATAAACGTGAAGAGTGCTGGCAATTCTGCCGGTGAACGGAGTGTGAACGATGACTGTGCTTTTCGGAATGTCACCGCCAGGGGATACCCCCACCGGTACGTGCATCCATGTTGTCTCGCTGTTTCTAATACTGGTTTCAGGAGTGCTCTTCTCTGGAGTGTCGCTCTCGACAGATCAGGGAGAATTTGTATATTTGCTCCATCAAATTCAATCGGGCCATGTTCCCAGGACTTGCGGAGGATGGTGTCCTTCTGTGAGTATCTGTGTAATCTGCACAGAACGTCTCGAGGTCTTTCTGGATACATTGACCTGGGTACCAGGGCTCTGTGCACCCAATCCATTTCCAGTGACGGCAGGGGAGCCTCCAAAACCCTATGAAATATAGCTGTGACCGTGGCGGCTAGGTCCTCTGCTCCTGTGGCCTCCGGAATTCCCCATAGCCGCAGATTGTTCCGGCGGCTACGGTCTTCCATTTCCTCCAAATGCAGCTGCATTTCTCCCACTGTGATGGCTTGTGCGGTCTGCGAGTTTTCTAGAGCTGACACTCTAAGTTCCAGGGAGGATACTGCAGCTTCATCCTTATCTATGCGTTCTGTCATACAGTGAAGGTCTGATTTCACCGCCGCCATGTCTCTGCTGTGTGCCTCTTCAATGCGGAGGATAAGAGCTTCAATATCGGACTTCGTGGGGAGAGCCTGGAGCATGTCACGGAGCTCTTCCTCCAGGCGTCCCGGGGTCCGTGAGGGGCCAGCCGTGTCCGATCTGAAAGCTGCTGGGGTTCCCATGATGTGTTCTGACTCTGTTAGTAGAACGTGAGAGGTAGGCAGAATGGGTACCTCGGTCTCCATGCGAGATGCACGTGGCGGTTCTGCAATGGCGCCCGGTAAGGTCTGCTGCGGGCCTTGGAGGAGTCTCTGGATATCCGTCTGGGATGTCTTGACAGGGTTCCCACGGGTCGCCGATCTGGTTCGGTATTGATTGGGGTTGCTCATGCCGCAGTCACATAAAAGATTAGCTGTTTTTTGGTCGCAGCAAACTGGGGGAAGCCGGGAGCTCCTTAGAATCGTGTCTTCATTCAGCCATCGCCAGGCCACGCCCCCCATTGCAATTTTTTTTACCACAAATATGTAGAAGAATATATATTGCCCTAAACTGATGAAGAAATGTGTTTTTTTTTTTTTTTTTAAATTTTGGGAGATATTTATTATAGCAAAAAGTAAAAAATAATGTTTTGTTTTTTTTCAAAATTGTTGCTCTTTTTTGTTTATAGCGCAAAAAATAAAAACCGCAAAGGTGATCAAATACCACCAAAAGAAAGCTCCATTTGTGGGGAAAAAAAAGGACGTAAATTTCGTTTGGGTACAGTGTCGAACGACCACGCAATTGTCAGTTAAACCGACGCTTCTGGGGCTGAAAGGGTTAAAGGGGAATTATACAAAAAAAAAAAAATATTAGTGAAACCCACAAGTGCTTTTTTTTTTTTTTTTTTTTAACCACTACTACTATTCGTTTATACTGGTTTTTGATATTTACCAAATCAGGGACAGTCCCTCGAAATCAGGGACACTTGGGAGCTACTGTATGCTATTTCTGTTCTGGTAACAAATCAAAAATGTGGGATTCTCTTTCACTTTCAGTGATAATGATAAATAGAACAAATAGAGAGAGTGAATCTCCTAAAAGACAGCAAGAAAAACCTGACAGGTGTACTAATCCCTCTCCACTCTATCCAAAACAAAAAAGGTTTTGTCTTCAATTATACTTTGACCTTCATTCACACCTGAGAAGAGTGTTTTTCTAGAGATTTTTACAGTGTTTTACAGGCATTTTTGCATGTGTATATAGCTTCAAGAGTTTGTTTCCTGGGCTGGGCAAGTGAAGGTGAGCAGTTCTATAGGAGGAGAGGAATTCTTCAGGTGTAAAAGTACACGCAAAAGAGCACGTGTGTGCTCATATACTCTTTTGAGCGCAGGGTGACTGAGTGTACAAGTGTCAACAGAGACAATTCAAAACAATGGGTTTCTGGGTAGTAAGGCGTACTAATGCCCTGTACACACGGTCGGACTTTGTTCGGACATTCCGACAACAAAATCCTAGGATTTTTTCCAACGGATGTTGGCTCAAACTTGTGTTGCATACACAAGGTCACACAAAGTTGTCGGAAAATCCGATCGTTCTGAACGCGGTGACGTAAAACACGTACGTCGGGACTATAAACGGGGCAGTGGCCAATAGCTTTCATCTCTTTATTTATTCTGAGCATGCGTGGCACTTTGTCCGTCGGATTTGTGTACACACTGATAGGGTTGAAATAATGACTTAGAGTTCCACTTTAATTGTTTCTGTTTTTTCTTACCTGTGTACGTATCAATTGTTCTATTTAAATTGTTTGTGCTCCTTTCTTACCTGTGTACGTATCAATTGTTCTATTTAAGTTGTTTGTGCTCCTTTCTTACCTGTGTACGTATCAATTGTTCTATCAATCTGTATCTAGATGGAATTTGGAACTGCTGAATAATCATTACATGTTCGCTGATGAGAAACTCTTTGTACCTTAACCTCATTTGGTAATGCCGATAAGATTACTGCTTTTGGAACTGCCTATAAAAGAAGTAAAGGGAGCAGTCCTTTTGGGGGATGCTCAGAACTTTGATACAGACATACCTGACTCTGTGTCTTAATTCCTATATGAAGCAATAATTTGGTAAAGCAATATAAACTATAAGCAACTTATTTAAGAGTTGCCCCTAACAACACGATCGGAATTTCCGACAACGGATTTTGTTGTCGGAAAATTTTATCTCCTGCTCTCCAACTTTGTGTGCCGGAAAATCCGATGGAAAATGTCCGATGGAGCCCACACACGGTCGGAATTTCCGACAACACGCTCCGATCGGACATTTTCCATCGGAAAATCCGACCGTGTGTATGGGGCATAAGGGTTCAGGTATGGAGAAATGAGAAAAAACGCTCAATTGTGCATGACTGTTTACGATGCTTGTTTTTAAAGAGCAAGCCAGGCTCTGGAGGACCTGGAACTATACTGGAAAGTATCTATAATTCTGGGCCTTTCCTGTACATAGCCTACATGAATCTGTGGTAAAGGTATTGATTCTTCTGTGTGATGGATAATGACTTTCAGTGTTTTAAAAAGAGTACTCACAAAACCTGTCGGACTGGTTGCTCAACTCTATTTGTTTTATGTGAAGTAAAGGTTTATTATTTTCACAATAAAAATGCAATGTCAGTGTTTAAAACAGATTACCTTTGCTAAAAACTAATATCTTATCTTACTTATACAAAGTTCATCTTTTGGAGCAGTTACTCTTACCTGCGGGGTTAAATCATTTATACACACTGTATGCTATGGACTGCTAAAACTGCTTTACTAAAATAAGATCACAATGCATAATCATTAGGATTAGGAGATGCACAATATAACTAATATTTCTTTAAAATAGTCCTGGTATGTTTAGCTGTTTACCATGAGACAAAGTAAAGCTGGGCATAAACATTTAAGAATAGTCAGACATACTCTCACAATTCAACCCTCCAACAATCACATTTTGGTCAGTTTCTCTAGCCACATTCCTGTTTAGGGCAATAGATGAAAGAGCCCTAAGAAGATTGACATGACACCAGAGAAAACAGTAGTTGTGTAAGGTTTTCCAACCGTTCCACTGTTTTATTTTCTAAGAACAATCTCTTGGGGCTGTTGGATCATTATCTGACCGAGTGTTTCAAAGGCAGGCCATAGAATAGATGATACATTTTATTTATGTTCAGCAAGCAGGTTGAATACTATTTTACACTATTGTATTCTGACAGCGGGGAGAGTTCCCCGTTATCAGACTCTTAATCAGTGTTGCTGGCCACAGCTGGCGGCACTGATCGAGCTAAGAAAAATATGTCAGACTGGTTGTACAGAAGTTGCTAAAGAGACTGGCTTCTGTACAATGAGCCTGCCCACAGATGGATCTAAATTTGGCTTGTAGGCAGGTAGCCTATTGTATATTTAGTTAGCACCTGGCTGCCCAGGTCAGGGGGAAAGGGTTAATGTTTTGCCGGCTTTCCCGATGTGTTTGCAGGCTTTCTCTGGGGTCCAGCCACAGTTAGGTTTAGTTAGGAGAAAGATGTTATTACATGTTATACATGCTGTGCCAAGTTTATGGTAAAAGTTGATTCAACTTCTCAGAGCCTGGTCTGAAGTTGTTCAAGGGGTGCATGTGAGGTATTGGCGTATTACCAAAGAACCTGGGTCCATAACAGTGTAGCACTGTTATCAAGCACCTCGGGGGTTGCTTGATAATGCATGTTCTGTTATGTCACCTTGACCCTGTGAACTCTCCAGTCCCTCTGACACTCTAGGTTCAGACATGTTATGTATACCTTTAAATGACACACAGACACAAAGCAAATAGTTTCAACTCTTTCAGACTTTACTTCTTTAAGATGAGACTAGAATTATTCATCCAAATCCTGGGTAGACCAAGACTAGATTGAAATAACACTTATAACAATAGCAATTAATAGTGACACATGAATGCAACAATATACACAACCACCATAGGGTATATAGAGAAGCTATCAATGAATGTAAGGAAAGTGTCCACTGTAAAGTAAAACCCTGGACTGACCTATAATACCTTTATCTTAATGAGAGATAGTATACTATAGTGACCAGTTAAGTGTCCCCTTTAGGAGTACTAACAACACTGTCCTAACAGCAAGGCCTTGCACTGTCTTTACCAGCAACATTGGAGCTCATAGAACAGAGATTTCTGGCTGCAGCAAAGGGATGAACAATGCAAGATAATAAATCCCAGTTGATAGCGATATTACTTGTAATCCAAGAGAATGTTGCTGGTGTTCTGTGCTGAAAGTGTAGTACTTGGCAAACAATATAATCTTAAGGCCTACGGCCCCCTCACCAATCCTGATAGACCTCAGAGTCACCTGCTGGAACCAGCAAACGATTCTTCCTCTTACAGGTGGACCAGGACAGGGATCCGTCTGTGGACTCAGCGATCTGGTTCATCGGTAATCAGCACTGCTGCAGGGCATCCTTCTGCCAGCAGCTGACGGCTGGACTCGCTGGGACTGGAGCGATGGACCATGGATCATGTGCTAAGCCACAATCCTCTCACAGAGCGGCGGAGTGGTGCTCACACACTGAGATCCAGGAAGCGAGAGACAGTGGCCTGGTCCGCAGATCCCTATAAAGTCTCTCCCACAATTCCTCTTCGAGCTGACAGTCTCTTGGGAGATGCGGTTCACAGTCAACTCTGCGATATCAGTAATGCCTAATAAGGGAACTACATCTCCCACAATGCCTTTCTCTGTGCTTCAGGAGATGGTTTACAGTGATGGAAATCCAGCACTAGGGGGACATAGGAGAAGAGCTAGAATAGTAACAGACAGTCTGCAAAGTCAGATAACCGTAGTCCACTCACGGCTACATCAGCAATATGGGGTATATGTAAGATCTCTGAGGTTTATTCAGGAAGACAAGAAGGAAGAGGTCATTGCCATGAGTAATCACAAGGAAGAACAGCAACCAGTTGTTGGCGTGGTACCTGGTTAGGTGACAGGTCCTCCAGTAGTGAGGGAGCTGGTGCTTTGACTTCCTCCCTAGCTGTCCGTCTCCGCCGGTCTCTGGGAGTGGACTAGCATTCCAGAGATCTATGGTCTGGTGACTAGGTTCGGGAAGAGAAGAGTTAAGTGAGAGCACGAATAAGGTACGCATGGGACCCCAGTCTGATACTGGGGGTGAGGTAACAGAGGTATGCTGACTGGTGAAGTGGTCAGAGGCTCAGCATGTCCCTCCGAATGCAACACATACATCAGTACAAGTGTGAAGGACATGGGGCGAAGCAGCTTATGAAGGAACTCTGTACTTTGGGTACAGCACACATGTGGCTCATATTTGAGTTGGAAGGCAGCCTTAATGGTTGATTCTTCACATGCCCACTCTGGCCTGGTACTGGGCATTAGTAAGCATGCCTTTGGGCGAAGGGTTACCCCATCTGCAAGGGTAGCTTACAATCTAAAAGGGTCAAGCGATACAAAAAGGTAATAACTGTGGGGGATGAGCTGATGCAGAAAATAAAATTACAGTTGGTAGGCTGGGGAAGGATAGGCCTCTCTGAAGAGAAGGATTTTCAGTGACTGCCTAAAAGTGGACAGAGTAGGAGATAGTCAGACAGATTGGGGTAAGAAGTTTCATAAGATGAGAGAGGCTCAGGAATAATTAGAAGCAACAATGGAATGAATTAGAAGCTTTGTAGTGTCATTGGTTAGGAAGGGGAGTATTTTGGAGATGTTGCATAGGTTAAGGCTGCAAGCTTTGGACAGTGATTGGATGTCAGGCCTGAAAGGAGAGTTCAGAGCCAAGGATAACATCTAGTGCCTTGGCACACAAGGACAGATTGATATTGGTGCCATCGACCTTGACAGAGAAGTCAGGGGAAGGGGCACGTATGGGAGGAAATACTATGAGCTTGTTTTTGGATGGATTGAGTTTGAGGATGTGGTGTGACATCCAGACTGATATGTACAGTAAGTTAGTAAAGTGATACGCGAGGAGAATGATGGAGTGAGCTGAGGAGTAGAGAGAGAGGATTGGATGTTGTCAGCATAGAAATGGTATTGAAAGCCATTTGAGGCTGTCAGATGACCCAGGGAGAAGGTGTAGACCGAGAATAGGAAAGGTCCAAGTACAGAACCTTGGGGAAACCCGATGGAAAAAGGGAGAGTAGAGGAGGAAGTAGAATTGTAAGTGACACTGAAGGTGTGGTGGGATATGTAGGATAAGAACCAGTAAAGAGAACAGTCACTGAATCCAAAGAAGTTGAGTTTTTTTGAGGGGGGGTGGTCAAAGGCACTAGTGAGGTCCAGCGGTAGGCGTGCAGTCCATTGGTTTTAGCCATTAGTTGATCGTTTGTGAGTTTTAGAAGAGCGGTTTCTGTGGAGTGTTGAGGGTGAAATACAGACTAAAGGGGATCAACAAGGTTATTCTCAATGAACTGGTTGGTCAGTCATTTGTAGACCAGATGTTAAAGGAGTTTGGAGGAAAAGGGGTGCAAGGAGATGGGGCATAGGTTGTTAAGATTGGTGGGGTCCAATGAGGGCTTTTCAAGTATGGGTCTGCCTGCACGAGGATGTGTGGAACGCCCGTGCATCCCCATGTGGGTAAGCATGGCCCTCCACAGGCGGTTGCTGTATTTCGGCCCGTGTGAATGAGGCCTAATGGTCAGGAGCACTTAGAGATAAGTTGGATGTGGTTATCATGCAAGAGAGGAGAGGAAGTAGGAGAGCAGAGCATGCAGATGTTACCAGCACCTGAAATCTTGGTTTCTGTATTATTCCTGATCAACATTAGCCCTGAGGCCCCGTTCACATCTTTGCGAATTAGATGCGGCTTACACAGCATCCAATTCGCAGGACATTTTAAAATGCATTCATTTGAATGCATCTGGTTCACATATGTGCGTTGCATTCGCACTGCGCATTGCCCAAAAAACAAGCACATTATCTTCTATGGGAATGTATCTGATTCACAGATGCATTTCGTTATGAACACAAATTTTCTCCTCCTCACTACACCTTCCCCCTCTCCCTGCTCACTGATCCGCAGCTACAACGGAGAGGAACCGCTGAACAGCTGTTTTTTCTCTTCGCAAAAAAACGGAGCTGGAATTCGCACCACACATGTGTGAACCCAGCCTGGGAGTTGTTGCTGGAAAGTTCCTGCCCACTCTTATAAATATAATATTGTTGCTTAATCTGGCTGAAAACTGAACCAATATTATTCAGTTTGACCAATGGGCCGTACACACGATAGGATTTTCCGACAACAAATGTTGGATGTGAGCTTGTTGTCGGACAGTCCGACCGTGTGTATGCTCCATAGAACATTTGTTGTCGGAATTTCTGCCAACAAATGTTTGAGAGCAGGTTCTCAAACTTTCCGACAACAAGACTTGTTGACGGAAATTCCGAGCGTGTGTACACAATTCCGACGCACAAAAGTCCACACATGCTCGGAATCAAGCAGAAGAGCCGCACTGGCTATTGAACTTCATTTTTCTCGGCTCGTCGTACGTGTTGTACGTCACCGCGTTCTTGACGTTTGGAATTTCCGACAACATTTGTGTGACGGTGTGTATGCAAGACGAGTTTGAGCCAACATCCTTTGTAAAAAAATCCACGGTTTTGTTGTCGGAAAATCCTATTGTGTATACATAGCATTAATGTTTGCATTTTTGTAGCAGGGGGAGAAGTGCTTGCAGATGCTGGTTGTGCCAATGGCTTTCCATATACAGAGCCAGCTGACATCTACCTCTGGGTAGAATAGAGTGTACCCTTTAGTCTGGAATCCCTAGTGCACACGTTGTTTCTTTTTAGAAACCCCTGTTAACCTAGAATTACTGCCATTTTAAAGTAAACAATGACCAGATCTCTTCTTGGTTGCTTTGTGGACAGTCCATTCCTGCTCCCTATTGCTGTAAATAAAAAGGGGGAAGGGCACTGCACAGTAAGCAGTCTGCATGGGAAGTGACACAAACAAAAACTTGGGGGGCACACCCAAAAAAATGCATTACATTAAAGATGGTCCAGCTATAAGACCATACAAACAGAACAAAAAAATTACAGCACACACATACAAAAATGACATTTAAATCCTGCAAGGCTATTTAAAACACCTGAACATATTCAGCAAATAAGCAAAAATATAGGGATTTGGTGCTTAAGCCCACTACTGCGTCAAAGTACCCCATTATCAGCGGGTCCTACACTATTCATAGAATGAAAGATCCTGCTTCTCAACCATGGGAGAAATACACTTCTCTTTATGGGAGAACTAAAAGGACTCCTCCTATAACACAGGTGGATACTAATTAGGGGTAATGGCGGGGGGGATGGGGTGCTCCGGCCCAAGGGATCTGGTCAGGACCCATACAATAGACAAACAAAGACTTGGGGGGCACACCCTAAAAATGCATTATATTAAAGATGGTGCAGCTATAAGACCATACAAACAGAACAGAAGATTACAGCACACACATACAAAAATTACATTTAAATCCTGCAAGACTATTTAAAACACCTGAACATATTCAGCAAATAAGCAAAAATATAGGTGACACAGACAAGACACAGCATGTACAGTAATCTCCAGCTACTTCACATAGCTGCTGCAGCTGCTAGAAGAGAGGATGAGTTCCACAGAGCTTGCTGTAGGATAGGATACCTCCACTCTGGATTCTCCAGTTATAGACTTCATCCATAAGGACTTTATCTACACAGGAATGCTGGGGCAGCCACAATTAGGCTTCATGTACACGGGATGTTTTAAAATTTCCCTTGAACGATTTAGCTTGATCGTAAACGACCTTTAAAAATGTCAGTTTAGCCGTGTTTGCGTTTAGGAGCGTTTTTTTTTCAAATAGTCAAAATGTATCTCCATTAAAAACGCCTGTAAACAAAACACGGCAAAACGCGAGTTACTGCTGTTACAGGAATTTGGCATTTCAAATGCCTCTGAACATCCGTCCTGAACGCAGAAACAACTGTAAACGACCCTGTGTACATGTACTGATAAGATAGCATAGAGGAGAGTTCAGGGGCAGCTGAAAAAAATGCCCAACTGCTCCTAAACGTCTGTTTACCAGCAGCAGTGTACATGAGGCCTTATGCCGCGTACACACGGTCGGACTTTTCGTCTACAAAAGTCCAACGGACGCTGACGGACTAAAGCTGGCTGGTAATCCGATCGTGTGTGGGCTTCTCCGGACTTTCAACGGACTTTTTTAGCCTCAAATCCGACGGACTTTAGATTTGAAGCATGCTTCAAATCTTTACGTCGTAAGTACGACGGACCCCGAAGTCCGCTCGTCTGTATGCTAGTCCGACGGACAAAAAAACGACGCATGCTCATAAGCAAAAACTAAACGGAAGCACTCGGTCTAGTAAAACTAGTGTTCGTATTGTAGGTAGCACATTCATCACGCTGCAAAATCTGTGATCGTTGAATGCAGCGCATTTTATTTCTTCTTTACGAAGGCTCTATAAAGAAAGAAGGTGTTTTGCTGTTCATAATCAGAGTTCTCCCAAACTGATTTCTGGATTCTTTTTCTCTTTGATCTCATGAATGATATAGTATGCATTTTAAAAACAATGTTTCCATACTAATAATACTTTTTCCCCTTTTTTTTTTTTAGGTTTGTAAAGTTACCACAAAGAACCCATTATTCTGTTTTTTTTTTTTTATAGTGATTATTTTTTAGTTTTTAGATAAAGTTAACCCAAAGCACCGTTTTTGGTTACGTAAATTTTTGGATTTTCAAGACTTACCACTTGAACATTATTAACATTAGTAATGTATTTTTGGTGTGTTTTTTTTCTAACTCAATGAGATTGTTGTCCCTTGTTAATTTAACATTGTGTGTAAAATCAATGATTTCAAAGAAAAAACATAAAAAGTCTTTTGCTAAACTCAAAAAATGATCCATTTATTCATGGTCAAAATAAAATAAAGAGGAAGTCAACGCTGGAAAAAGTCGGTGTACCAGAAAATTGGGATCTTGCGGAGTCCATATAAGAGGGAGCACAATCTGGTCCAAGAATCCCAGAGATCAACAGCACCAGCAGATGATCTAGATGTCCCCAGACTGTGGTCCTACAACAGCCTGCGTCTTCTGTCAGACCAGACTGAACCCAGGTCATCATTTTCTTCTCTTCCCTGCAGCCTTTCCTCCACGCTGCCCTGCAGCCTTCCCTGTAGCCTTCTTTTGAGGCTGTGGCTCTGGTGTTTCAGTTGTGGCAGGAGGAGGAGGAGGAGGAGGAGGAGGAGGAGGGGGGGCTGCCTCATGTAGTTGGGTGTTTTGTGTTAGCGTGCCCTGCAGCCCCTTATGGATTGTTTCCCCAAATAGGCGCTCACAAATGAGGCGCTGCTCCCTATTCATCTGAAGAAGCCTGCTGGCTAAGTAGCAGCCATAGGATTCTTCCGCTTCGGGGGGGCTCCTTAAAAAACGGGTGGCCTCTTGCATGAGGCGCAGGGATGCGTCCTGTGTGACCATCCCCTTCCTGGCCCTTTTTTTGGGAAGGTGGAGGGGAGGCACTTGGGATTCGGTCAGGCTCCTACTGGGCCCAGCCACCTCACTTGGCCCAGCCACCTCACTTGGCCCAGCCACCTCACTTGGCCCAGCCACCTCACTGGGAGCAGCCACCTCACTGGGAGCAGCCACCTCACTGGGAGCAGCCACCTCCTGCCTGACACTGGGCCCAGCCTCCTCCAGGATGATGGTGAATCCGGCCTCCTCCAGGCTGTCCATGGGCCTGGTCTCCTCCTGCCTGCCACTTTCCCCCCATTCCTCCTGGATGGACTCATCCTGTGTATAAAAAAAGGACAATAGTTTGAGTATATTTTTTTGGGTTCATCAATGACACACAGTTTGCTTCTCATGAATAGCAAATTCAATGTGAATACTTCTCTTTAATAAAAGAGTCTAATCAGACACCATAATTATTTCAAGCAGGTGCCAAACATATTTAGCCACTACTGTCAATTGATATGTATACACAATTTTGAGTGCCAAATTATTTTAGACAATTATAACATCCAGTTAACATCATTAATATTAGTACAGTAAATATTTGTTAAAATAATTTACCTGACTCCAGATGGTCATATCTGGTTCATCCAGGATGGAAGACCCAGCTTGCTCCTCATCAGCCTCTGCTGGGGTGGAGGGAAGGGTGGAGGGAAGGGTTGAAAGTGATGGCCTGGCTTCATTCTGGTCATCCAGAAAACGGAGTTGATTATAGTACCACAGCCTGGGTACATAAACATCATCTGCTGATGCTCCTGATCTCCTTGATTCCTGGATCTTCTTATGCTCCCTCTTATACATGTTCCTCAAGACCCCAATTTTCTTGAGCAATGTCTCCATTGTTGCTTCCGGGATGGTCGCCTGGACAAAGGCCAGAAGTCTCTCCAGCGTTGACTTCCTCACATGCTTAGCATAATACTGAGGGTGTTTCACCTCCCACAAATTCCTCATCTCTCGATATTTGGAAATAAAAGATGTAAGGAACTCTGGATCCTTAAATAGGGGATTCATTATATCTGGAAAAGATGAAGTCACAAGACAAAAAACACTTTTATTATAGGTTTCGGCTAACCCCTCATCATCTTCTCCCTATGTAGGCCTCATCAATCTATCAAGCCATATAGGCCGCTTGCTACAAAGTCATGACCATAAAAACCAAAAAAAAAAAAAAAAAATATATCTAAAATTACCTTCGTTTTGTAACGTCCAGGTCCACTATCACCTACCACAGAACGTACGTACGACACGTGCGCAAGGCTCTTTATACACTACGCATGTGTGAAACTCCGCCTGCGTCGCCCGCCCCTGACGTTCGAAATTAACTCATGTTCTCCGCCCCCTAATTCGACGCACAGAACGTACGTACGACACGTGCGCAAGGCCCCTCTTTATACACTACGCATGTGTGAAACTCCGCCTGCGTCGCCCGCCCCTGACGTTCGAAATTAACTCATGTTCTCCGCCCCCTAATTCGACGCACAGAACGTACGTACGACACGTGCGCAAGGCCCCTCTTTATACACTACGCATGTGTGAAACTCCGCCTGCGTCGCCCGCCCCTGACGTTCGAAATTAACTCATGTTCTCCGCCCCCTAATTCGACGCACAGAACGTACGTACGACACGTGCGCAAGGCCCCTCTTTATACACTACGCATGTGTGAAACTCCGCCTGCGTCGCCCGCCCCTGACGTTCGATTTTAACTCATGTTCTCCGCCCATTTTTTGTTACGGCGCGTAGTGGAGTTAAAGAATGGCGGAGACACCTGAAATGTTGACGACCTCAGGTAGTGGAGACAGCCCGGAGGCTGGAACGTCAGCGAAATCTATGAGGCCTAGATTTAAGGCCTCTAATATGAGTTTTAAAGAGATGGTGGAGATGGTGGCCATTCTTCACAAAGACGACTATGATGGCAATTATGGGCCGTACGCACCGCCAAATTTGCGCAAGGCCAAAATAATGGCGAAGGTCGTGGAGACTTTGCAGGCATCTTTTGGGGTCCAGCGCTCCAAAGATCAACTGCGAAAAAGATGGTCTGACCTGAAACTCAGGGAGCCGGATCAATACCGACGTATCCGGAAAGTTCTTAAAAAAAGTAAGTACTTGTCGTGTTTTTCTCTTGTGTTTATTACCTTGTATACTGCTCCATGTGCTTTTCCTTCCTATCCGATTTTTTGGTCATCGTTTTAAACGATCTTTTAAGAAACCTCGTTACATATCTATAGATATACATCTATATATATATATATATATATATATATAACTATACACATATATATATAACTATATATATATAACTATATATATATATATATATATAACTATATATATATATATAAATATATATATATATATATATATATATATATATATATATATATATATATATATATATATATATATATATATTTTGAGAGATAGATATAGATATAGAGATATAGAGAGAGAGAGAGAGAGAGAAATATATAGAGAGAGAGAAATATAGAGATAGGTAGATAGATAGATATAGAAATGTAAAACATTCTTTTTGAAGATTTGAAGTTATCTTAATTTTTTGGCTTTATATTTAGTTAGATATTTAGAGATTTTGTTCCAGATATAGAGAGAGATCAAAAGATTATTAACTATATTTTGAGATATTGATATCTATCTATCCGATATGTCTTTCTAATTTTAAATATTGAGGTAAAATAGGAACTCTACACAAACCACTTCATTACAAATGTTGGAAAATTACTATGTACTAAAATATCTGTGTGCTAATTAGATTATTAATTTTTTGTTTCACATAGGGGAAAAATCACTCAGCCAACAACCAGAAGACAGTCCACCCCAAGCAAAACATGATTGGGAAATAAGCCCAAGTCCCATTGAGGATGTGGAGGAAGGAGAGGTGGGCGACATGGGCACCCCACCAGGTGAGTGTCTGACACACCAGCTTACGGTAATCTATGCATGGCTGCCTTTTATTTTATGTAATTTTTCTACTCTATTTTAGGTGATCTGGTTGTGCTTGAGTCAAGCAACAGCGCCACCCCCGAGGATGTTCATGAAGTATGCGACATGGGCACCCCACCAGGTCAGTGTTTGAGACACCAGCTTTATGGTAAGGTAAACTTATGTGTGCATATTTCTAAACATTTTTTTTTTCATTCCACTTTAGGTCCAAGTGACTATTTCACCACAGACAGTGCCCAACGGCTAATTGCTCAAATCATGGCCTGGAATGGGGAGATCGATCAAATGCGGAATCGGCTGGATCGTATGCAGCAGGAAATGAAGGACATGATTGATGTTTTGGGTCGAATCTAAATGCCCTTTTTTAAACCCCAAAACATCAATCATGTCCTTCATTTCCTGTTTTGCTGACCCCATTCTGGGCCTTCTCTTTTTTTTTTTTGGCAGAACATAAATGGCTGTTTAACCTAATGTAAAAAAGGAGGGCTGTTTCTCGTAAATACCTCAAAAATCCACAAAAAAAATAAAAATTGATTTTCAAAAAAACACAAAAAAAAAAAAATAAAAAACTTGATTTTAAAAAACCAAAAAAAAAAAAAACTTGATTTTAAAAAACCAAAAAAAATTAATATACAAACTTTATTAAAAAAAAATAATAAAAACAAAAATAACTTGATAAAAAAAAAAAAACATAAACAAAAAAAATTGCTTTAAAAAAAAAAAAAAAAAACAAAACTTGATTTTCCCAAAACAAAAAAAAAAGCCTGTTTGTGAAAATCAAAAAGCCAAAAATATTTTTTTGTGGATTAGGTATAAATATTTAGATATAATTATATTTTGCTACATTATTAAGATATCATTCTATTTTTGTCTATGAACATTTTATACTAAATGCAGAACGGAATGCATAACAACCATTAATAAAAACATCTCCTTATAGGAATTAAATAAATGTGTGGTTTGTTATTTCAAGGCTCAGTATCATTTTAGTTATAATTGTAAAAAAGTTGTTTACAGTGGCAATGGAGCTTATTTAGACATTTAAAATTACAATACAGTTGGCACTACAACTGCTCGACCATAACCTAGGAGACAGCCCAAAAGAAAGGCAAGCAATAAATATAATGCAAGATTTCATCAATAATTTTTTTATTGTCAAAAATTATATATCCTGGCCCATTGCAATGGCCCCCCTACCCATAAAATAATTAACATATTGCTGTCTAACTTGACGGGCACTTTGGGGGGCCAAGCCAGTACGGACAGTATCCAGGCCTGTAAGGTTGGCTTCTATTTGTCCAGCCTCAGGCCCAACTGTGCCTATATAATTTGGAGAATGCTTATTTAAAAAGTTGTGCAGAATGCAGCACGATAAAACGATAAAATTAAGTTTGTATTCCGCCAAATTAATGGCTGTTTGAAACAGGCGGAACCGGCTGGCCAGAATTCCAAACGCATTCTCAACCACTCTTCTAGCTCTGGCCAGCCGGTAATTAAAAACCCTCCTCTCCGGGGTGAGGGTTCTTTGGGGGAATGGCCTCATGAGGTGCTTGCTGAGAGCGAAGGCTTCATCGGCAATGAAGACAAAGGGGAGTCCTTCCACGTTATCCTCATCAGGTGGCAATCCCAGGCCACCACTCTGGAGACGCTGGCAGAACTCCGTCTGGGCAAATACTCCTCCATCCGACATCCGGCCATTCTTCCCCACGTCCACATATAAAAAATCATAGTGTGCCGACACCACCGCCATTAAAACAATACTGTGGAACCCCTTATAATTAAAATAATATGACCCCGAATGGGGTGGTGGCACAATGTGGACATGTTTCCCATCTATAGCCCCTCCACAATTGGGAAAGTCCCAACGGCTGGCAAAATGGGATGCCACAGTCTGCCATTCCTGTGGCGTTGAAGGAAACTGGGAAATCAAACAAGAAAACCAAAATCAATTAATTTGGAAGCTAACATTGCAAGAAAATTAGACAATTAAAAACATTATTCCCCAGCATCAGTATAACATTCAATAATTTAATTGTTCTGGAATAACTAATATGGAAAGGCACACTTATCAGATTGCTCACCCCCTCTGATGGAACATTGATTACATTTTAGGGGGTTGTGAAATCCCTAAAAAAAATTACTTTTAGGACACGCAGGAATTTAGGGACTAAAAAGGCTACAAGACTGCAGTTGTCGCACTCTGCAGGTGCAGTTGCTAACCAGCTTACAGTAAATGAGGTAATGTAAAAAGGCATTCATGTTGCAAGGAGTACACAATCACATGCAAGGGCAATTAATGAAAACACTTTGAGGCTTGCATATGATTTGATGATGGAAATCAGCAGAGCTTCTGCTCATTTACTAAAGCACTGGAACAAATGCACTTGTAGAGTGCACATGCATTTTGCAAAGTGCAACATATATTTGCTTTAGACAAATCAACACCACAGAACATTCCTGCAAATTTTAACGAGGGTGGGGGTGGGGGGGTTGTGAAATCTAGATAATTGCTCATTAGCAGCACACTATTTGGAGTGAGTTTAGGTGGGGGGGGGGGGGGTTGTGAAATCTAGATAATTGCTCATTAGCAGCACACTATTTGGAGTGAGTTTAGGTGGGGGGGGGGGGGGGTTGTGAAATCTAGATAATTGCTCATTAGCAGCACACTATTTGGAGTGAGTTTAGGTGGGGGGGGGGGTTGTGAAATCTAGATAATTGCTCATTAGCAGCACACTATTTGGAGTGAGTTTAGGTGGGGGGGGGGGTTGTGAAATCTAGATAATTGCTCATTAGCAGCACACTATTTGGAGTGAGTTTAGGTGGGGGGGGGGGGTGGGGGGGTTGTGAAATCTAGATAATTGCTCATTAGCAGCACACTATTTGGAGTGAGTTTAGGTGGGGGGGGGGGTTGTGAAATCTAGATAATTGCTCATTAGCAGCACACTATTTGGAGTGAGTTTAGGTGGTGGTGGGGGGGGGGGGGGTTGTGAAATCTAGATAATTGCTCATTAGCAGCACACTAAATACACTCAAACAAAATACATTCCAAATGAGTAGACTAGGTGGATATGTTCCCATCACTTCATGCTGGGAAGGTTATTGAGGGAAAATATACATGCATGACAAAAAATAACAGTAAAAAATTCCAGCATGTGTGAGGATAAAAAGGGGACATTCACACTATATTGCAATGATGGTAAGTAGTGTTTGAAGCAAGAAATACATCACATTATCAAAGATTACATAAAAGAACATGTGATACTAATAAAAGAAAAATATCTTACCTTAATATAGTCCTTCTGCAGGACCTGTATGATGGCAGAACAGGTCTCTGGGATAATGATCCCCAGAGCCTGGGGGGAGATGCCTGTCGAGAACTTAAGGTCCTGCAGGCTTCTCCCTGTGGCCAAATACCGCAAGGTAGCGACCAGCCTCTGCTCCGGAGTGATGGCTTGCCTCATGCAGGTATCCTGCCTGCTGATATAGGGGGTCAGCAAAGCCAACAAACGGTCAAAAACGGGGTCCGTCATCCGGAGAAAGTTCCTGAAATCCTCAGGATTATTCTCACGGATCTCACGGAGCAAAGGCATGTGACAGAACTGGTCACGCTGAAGCAACCAATTCTTGGTCCATGAACTCCTCCTCGCCCTGTTCATGGACTGGTCTTGGGCTGAAGAATAAACTACAGCACCAAGCACATACAATGCACGAGCTCTACGACGAGTACGTACAGGTAACATGGCTTCAAAACGGTCGGCTGGTCAGAACGCACTAAACAGAACGCACTGAAGAACAGCAAGGCCTGTGAAGAACGACCTGAAAATCAGGAACGAGCGGCCAATAAAACAAAGATTTCTCAATGCCAACTGACCAAACGCACTGAAAAGCAGATACAAACCTCACAAGCACAGACTGAACAACAGTTAAAACGAACTGAAAAATACGAGTCTCACAAGCGCGAATCGTCTCTCACCAAACTTCTACTAACACGAGATAAACACGAGATTAGCAGAAGGAGCCCAAAGGGTGTCGTACGGGCTATTGAACTTCCGTTTTATAGTCTCGTCGGACTTGGTGTACGTCACCGCGTACTAGGCTGTCGTACTTTTGTGTGGTCGTGTGTGTGCAAGTCCGTTCGTAAGAAAGTCTGCCGCAAGTCCGCCGAAGGTACATCGGAAGTCTGTCGGACAGGCTGTCGGACTTTTGTAGACGAAAAGTCCGACCGTGTGTACGCGGCATTAGAGTATATAGGAAAAGGATGTTTTACCCTGTTGCATAGGTTATGCTGAGTTTTCAGAAAACGGAAAATTGAATACTTACCTTTCCGTAATTTTCCTTTCCTGGTGCCTGCCCATGGCAGCATACCCATGGTTGGTTGCTCCGCCCTCTACCAACCCACAGGACCATTTTAACTCTATAAAAAAAAGAGTTCCTCCACTTAGTCAGTATTCTTGTAACTAGATCTCATAACGCTAAGGATCATTGAAGGGAGGGTGTATGCTGCCATGGGCAGGCACCAGGAAAGGAAAATTACGGAAAGGTAAGTATTCAATTTTCCGTTTTCCTCGTGCCTCCCATGTCAGCATACCCATGGTAAATAACTCGCTTACAGGGAGGATACTGCAATAAAGCAATTTAATTAAACAAAAAAGCTACAGTACAGATGACTGCAAAGTCCTTTCTCCAAACTCTCGGGAAGTAAGGACTGCTGGGTCCACACTATAGTGGGGCATGAACGTGCTGAAGGATGACCAGCTGGCCGCTCGACAAATTGTCTCAGGGGAGACCCGCGCCAAAGCTGCCCAGGAGGAGGCTATTCCACGTGTTGAGTGCGCATTGACCGCATCTGGACCTGGGAGACCACTAGCCCGATATGCTCTTTGGATTAACCTTACAATCCAGCTTGCCAAGGTCGTCTTAGATGCTGCCATTCCCTTTCTGGCACCCTTGGGGATGACAAATAGCAGTTGATCTTTCCTGAACTGCTGCGTCAAATTTAGGCAGTGACTTAGGGATCTGGCTATATCCAACTCATGCAGCTTGGAGGAGGCTGGATCATCCCCAAATGCTGGAAGAACCCACTCTTGGTTCAGATGGAAGACTGAAGGTACTTTAGGGATGAACTGATGAATAGGTTGCAACACCACCCTGTCCCTGACCCTAATGCTTGGATCTGATACCCTGCGACCCGAAGTGATGGCGACTAGAAAGACTGCCTTCAGAGAAATATTGTCCAAGGTGCTTTCTTCTGTGGGAGCAAACGGAGGTTTTGAAAGGATATTAAGCATGATAGTCAAATCCCATTTGGGGTATAGAGTCTTTCTAGGCGGTCTCAATCTTAGAACTGCTTTCAAGAAACGTTCCACCAGAGGATCTAGCGCCCACCGGGTGTCTGTTAGAGCTGAAATGGCTGAAATCTGGACCTTAAGCGTATTCAGGCCCAAAGTCCAATCCACTCTGTAAAAAGAGGATTATGTTCTGGATTCCGGGGTTTAGAGGATCGAAATGGTTCATTTCTGCCAATTCCGTAAACTTTCTCCAAACTCTATAGTATGTGGAATTCGTAGATGCTTTTCTGGCCTGAAGTAGTGTTTGAATGACATTATGCGAACATCCTAACTCGCCCAACCTTTTCCGCTCAACTTCCAAACCCTCAAGTCTAGGAACTCCGGGTGCGGGTGACAGAACTTGCCTTGAGACAGAAGGTTGTCTATGCGTGGAAGGTGAAGCGGTTTGCACAAGGTCATCTTGATTAGCAACGTGAACCACGGTCTCTTGGGCCAGTATGGAATCACTGCTAAAACTGTGATCGCTTCTGTGGTTAGACGTTGGAGAAACCTCAGTATCAGTGGAGTTGGTGGGTATGCGTATGCCATCTGAAAGTTCCATGGCTGGGTTAGGGCATCCACCCCTGCTGATTTTGGAAATGGGAACCTTGAAAAGAAAAGCGGTGTCTTCACATTGAGCGGGGAGGCAAATAGGTCTATTTGGGGAGTGCCCCATTGTTGGCATATCCAGGAGAAGACCCTCGGATTCAGAGACCACTCGTTGTTGTGGCTGAAAGATCTTGAAAGCTGATCGGCTAACTGGTTCTCTAGCCCTGGGATATATGAGGCTCGTAGGTTGACTAAATTCCTCTCGGCCCATGTCAGAATGGGTGTCACTTCGTTCAGAAGGGACCTGCTGTGCGTTCCTCCTTGATTATGAACATAAGCTACTGCCGCTTTGTTGTCCATCTGGAGAAGGATGGATTTTCCCCTGAGGAAGGTGGCCAGAGACAGGATTGCTAACCAAGCCGCCCTTAGCTCCAAGGTGTTTGATACTACCTCTGTCGCATTGAATTGCCATCTGCCCTGTACCAACTGGTCTTGGTAATGTGCCCCCCATCCTAACTGACTTGCGTCTGTCGTCAGAACAATCCATGGGATGGGGCCAAGGGGACAGTGAAGCAGAAGGTTGGATGGTCTTGTCCACCACCAAAGGCTGGATTTCATTGTAGGTGTAATCAATATCCTCTGCTCTAGGCGATCTTTCTTCCACTGTGATAAGAAGCCCACCTGGAAAGTCCGTAGATGCCATCTGGCCCATTTCACCATAGGTATGCATGAAGAGAGGGAACCTAGCAGGCTTAGAAAGTCTGATGCTGCCATAGAATGGCTCGCTAGCGCCCTTTTCACTTTCCCTATCAATGAAGGGATTTTTTCTGCCGGGAGTGAAACTGCTCTTCCTGGAGTGTTGAAGAATGCCCCTAGGTAAATTATCTCCTGTGTGGGCGTAAGTTGACTTTTGGCGTAGTTGATTAGCCAACCAAATTTTATCAGTGTGTCTAGGACCAACTGTACATGTATCACCAAGGTCTGCCTGTGCTGAGAAAGAACTAGAATATCGTCCAAATAGTGTAGTACTCGAATCCCCTTCTCTCGAAGAGGAGCCAAGATCGCTACTAGCACTTTGGTGAAAGTTCTGGGCGCTGTTGAAATCCCGAAGGGAAGGCATTGGAATTGAAGATGTAAGTCGCCTATTCTGAACCGAAGAAAAGGTTGAAACTGAGGGCGGATAGGTATGTGCAGATACGCATCCTGAAGGTCTGTGGACGCCATCCAATCTCCTGGCTGAACAGATAGAATGACCGTGTTTAAGGACTCCATCTTGAAATGTTCCACCCGGATATACCTGTTCAGCCTCTTCAGGTCTAGCACTGGCCTCCAACCCCCCCCGATTTTTTGGGGACCAAGAAGACTGGGAAATAAAAGCCTAAGTGCTTCTCCAAGTCTGGAACTGGTACTACTGCCTGCTGGAGAACAAGCAATCTTGGTGGCCTGAAAGGAATAGAGGGGAGGCTGCCTTTTGAATCCCCAGAAATGACCTTGACAGACCCTGGACACTGCCCACTGGTCTATGCAACCTTCCACCCAAACCCGGGCAAACGCCTTTAGACGGGCTCCTACCGGACCGGCTTGGGTGGAGAGGGTGTCAAAAGGACTTCTGGCCATCAACTGTGGACGTAGAGGCTTTTGGTTTAGCCGACCTCAGAAAGGTAGCTTGTGAAACTTTCCAGCCCCTTCTATACTCCCTTCCCGGACGGTAGGATCTGGAGTCCTTCCCTCTTAACTGGCCCGCTGGGCGGTTTGCAAATCTCTTCCTCCTGCTTCTGTCCTGGGGAATTAGCCCACTTTTCCCCCTGTGACTCTGGTAATTGCCGTATCCATTTTTTCGCCAAACAGGGCTTTCCCATTGTATGGAATATGACACCATGATTGCTTAGACGTTGGGTCGGCCGACCATGGTTTTAGACACAACGCTCTTCTGGCCGTTGTGGAATACAGCATGGCCCTGGAAGAGCATTTTAGGACGTCAATAGCCGCTTCTGCTATGAAATCTGAGGCCAGCTTTAATTCATCCAGTGCCTTAATGATTTCTTCTGAACCTACCCCTTGTCTGAGGGCCTTTTCCACGTTGTCTGACCATACTCTGGTGGCCCTTGAGATCGAAGTCAGAGCTACCGCCGGCTTGCATGCTCCCCCAGCCGCCTGATATGTTTTTTTCAGGTCTGAGTCAATCCTTCGGTCAAGGACATCTTTAAAGGAGACTGCGTCTTCTAGTGGCAAGGTCAAGTTTCTAGCCAACCTCATAACTGAGGCGTCCACAGTTGGTACAGCATCAAAAAGTTGCGCATCTGCTTCTGCCAGTGGATATAACTTAAGAAAACGATTATACGCCATAGGTCTTCTGTCTACCTTCTGCCATTCATCTGTTACCACCTCCTTGATTTCTTCCATCAAGGGAAAAGTTGATACCTTCTTTTTCAGATGTGGGAAATATTTCTTTGTTTTAGAAGGTGGCTCCGGATTTTCCTCCCACTGGATTGCATCCTTGACCGCGGTTATGAAAGGCTCAACTAGAGCGAAGTCAAAAGCTGAAATATTGCTATCCACCCCTTCCGCCTCGTCTTCAGAATCCACCTCTGCGTTCGAATGAGGAGTGGACGCGCTTACTGCTGCTTCAGGCGAGGGTGGGTTAATTTGGTCTTGGGAGAGGGCCAACTCCCTGATTGAATCCTTGATCAAGCTCTTAATTGATTCCAGAGACTGCTGCTTATCTTTCTCTTTATCCCCTGTAGCCTCTAGTAGACACTCCTCGCATACCAATTTTTCCGGCAGCGCTTGTCTTCCACATACCCAACAGGTCTTCTCTTTTGGATACACCGGTCTGTGGGATTCGTGTCTGCTAGGGGTATGTCGGGGTGACCTCTGGCCACTGTGGGAGGCATGAGCTGAGGATGAGTGAGAGTGTCCTGAGCTCCTATGACCTTTGGATCTCCTATCTGAGGAGATGATCTACGGGATGATCCCCGGTGTGGGCTGTAGAAACAAAAAATATGTTCTAATTTGCCCGTAGTGCTCTTTTTTATTTTCCTTTAAAACTTACCTGATTGTTGCAGCCCTTACCTAGCAGTATGATGAGGATCTTTTTGTTGTGGTATCGTATTACTAGGGGCAGCTGGGCAAGAGAAAAACAAAAAAAGGATAGATTTCTTTCTGCTTTCCTTTTTAACCATATATATACATATACATATATATATATTTATGGGTGGAGCCCTATGTCCGATATGGACATAGATAACATTGTAGTTAACATAAAACTTACCATCGGAAATAGACCTGGAAGTGTGGACTTACCATATGAAATGGACCTGAAAGTGTGCCTTGGTCTGCTGGTCGGTATGCCAGAATAAGGGGGCATACCCTAGTTAAAGAAATGATTATTCTGTAGAGAGAAATGAATGAAATGAATGCCTTGAAATGGGGATGGGAGGGTGGGTATCGCGCACAGGAAACCGACAAGCACCACAGGTGAGCGGGCTGCTTAAATACCCCCCGGGCTCCTCCCATAAATTCAGGCCACCATACTGGCCTTCCTACTTATGGGTGGAGCCCTATGTCCGATATGGACATAGATAACATTGTAGTTAACATAAAACTTACCATCGGAAATAGACCTGGAAGTGTGGACTTACCATATGAAATGGACCTGAAAGTGTGCCTTGGTCTGCTGGTCGGTATGCCAGAATAAGGGGGCAAAAACATTCAGGTAGGGGTGTGGTTTTATTAGTTTTGGCTTTATTTATTTGAGCAAGTTTGGTGAATGCTTGTGCCGTTTCCACCTAAGGAGTGGGGACGTACCGGACGAGGTAGGCAGAGTTTCACCTGCTGAGTCTCTTGATGATGTGGTCTGGGACCCATGCCGAATGCTGCCAGGGCTGCCCCAATACTAAAGAGTGACTGGAGTGCTGACTGGGTTCGAGGTGTAGGCAGCGTAGAAGAACCCCCAGGTGTTTGATGAACTGGCAGGCACTCGAGGGTTGCCCGGAAAGGTAATAGGGGACTAGAGGTTGAGTGTTCCGGTAGGAGTGACAGCAGGCGGTCTAGTATGGTTACTGGCCATCGGACGTTGTTTACTTTATGGAGATGGATGACTATCCTGGAGCTTGATTGCTGGGTTTTGGACACTGCAGGGTGGAGGATAAAATGGTTTTGGCAGCGAGCCAACTACACAGAACTTGGCCTGCGGGATTGCTGCGGGTGAACTCGCTGGGCCGCCAGAACCCGTGGTAGGCTGAGTAAATGGCTGCTTGTATGACACAACTGGGGAGAAGGCCCAACAGTGAACTGGTTAATATAGTAGACATGTCCCAGAAGATGGCAGCCTGGAACGAACGTGCAGTGGACATTAAACTGGTGTTGCCAAGCTAATTACACCAGCCAAGAAGGACATAACAGAGCGATGCGGACCTGGCTTCATTAAGAGGCTCGCCTCGGACCGGATGTCGGTGGCAAAGCCACGACCTGTCCTGTCCAGATAAGACCCTAGAGTTAAGCGGTTGCCATGACTGGGTGTAACTTGAAGAGGGAGGAAGTCCGGGTAAACCTGGGGTTTAGGAGTGTCTCTGGGGGCCATGTACTTGTAAACCTATGATGGCCAAAAATTGCCGCAATGCCTGTGGTGGCTGTGGCATCTGTCGCTACCTGGGGTGACAAGGGCGACGTAGGTGATAGGACTCTAGAGTTTAAGGTATAACCACTGATACACCGATCCACGTAGTACGGGACCTTCCGACATTGATAGGTCCGCATTCTTAGGAAAGACTGCAGCTACTTGTTAGTACACAGCCGTGTATGGGTGAAGTCTTGGGGAACTAACCTGATATGGGTCAGTTTGTCGAGGGGGAGGCTGGCCCGCGTGGTGTTCGTTAATTCGGAGGAGGTTATTGTAGACCTCGGTTCCGGTTTATTGAGTTTTTATAGAGACTACAAGCTGAAGGACATAATGATATTACCAGCAAGTCAAGTTGTGTCTACGTAGTACCTGGCTGCCTGTGCCAGTAAAAGTGAATTGTTAGGCCATAGAAACCACAGAGGGCCAGATAGATGGCTGCTTGACTAGACTGGGGAATGTCTGAGGTTTTGACATGTCCCTGAAGATGGCAGTTGTGATGGGCAACGTTTGCCGTAAGCTGTGGTCTGATGCTTCCGGACGCCACATAGAAAGGATTCTACTGTATGAGCCGTAGACACGGATGACTCTCTGGAGTCCTGTGAGGGCGAGAAATGCTGGATGTTGGCTAGGTATAGCCTGATGATGTTTATGAGGAGCCAGCTGTGTGTGGCAATACGATACCTGGTGCGGGGTGGAACCTGAACTCAACTGACCTAAGCGAGAAATGACACAGAAATTGATGAGTGGCTCGTATGAAATGCCACTGGAGACAAGTGGCCGATTAAGTGCCACTGAAGATTGATGTGTGACTGATTGTGTGCCACTGGAAATGTGTACTGACTGCAAGAAGTCATGCTAAGATGCGAACCCTGCAATGATTGCAAGAGTTGTGTTTAATACGTGTTTGCAACAATTGCCAGGGAGTTTGTGTCAATGGAGATATGTTTGCCGTGACTGCAAGAAGTCCTTATGACTGCATGTGCTTGCACGGGCTGCAAGGAGTTATACTTGGATGCGTGTTTGCAACGATTGTAAAGTTGTGTTTGGATGCGTGCTTGCCATGATTGCAAGAAGCTATGCTTGGGTGTGTCCCTGCAACATTTGCGAGAAGTTGTGACTGGATGCGTGCTTGCAATGATTGCAAGAAGTTATGCTAATATGCGTGTCTTGTAATGATTGTAAGATTAGTGCTTGAATGTGTGCTTGCAATGATTGCAAGGGAGTTCCTGTCGGTGGAGATGTGTTTGTAGTGACTGTGAAAAGTTCGTATTGCTGCATGTGCTTGCAAGACTGCAAGCGTTAAGCTTGGATGTGTGCTTGCAATGGCTGCGAGAAGTTATAATTGGATGCGTACTTGCGACGATTGCAAGAAGTTATGCGTGAATGCATGCCTGCAACGTTTGCAAGAAGTTTTGTGATTGGATGCGTGTTTGAAATGATTGCAAAAAATTGTGCTTGGATGTGTGCTTGCAACGATTGCAAGACGTACTGTTTGGATGCGTACTTGCAACGATTGCAAGAAGTCATGATGGGATGTGTGCTTGCAACAATTGCAAGAAGTTATGTTTCGATGTGTGCTTGCAATGAAATGCAAGAAGTTGTGTTTGGATGCGTATTTGCGATGATTGCAAGAAGTTATACTTGGATGTGCTGTGACTATGAGGGGATATAGTCGCGAGGCGAAGGTTTCAACGAATGAAATCGGGACCATGACTTAGCTTCGAAGGAAGACGGGGTGTGGCCCCCTTTTTTCTTTTTTTTTTTTTTTGACTGACCTAGAGGAAATGACAGATGAGAACCGGTGGAGTGTTTGACTACCTGGTTTGAAAGGTAATTGTAACATGTTTAAGCGACAGGTGCATGGCATTAAATAAATGAGTGAACTGTTTGTGCCATGGCAAAGGCACGAATCGGTGTGCCATGAGTGTGCAAATGAGGCTGCACCAACTTGGGCTTGCCAAGATAAATGGATGTCTGACAGATGCCCTGAATTTGAATCTGGGCGCGGCATGCGACAGCGAAATAAATGAAATGTTTGCCTTAGAGTGAAATGAATGAAAATGTTTCGCCATGACAGAGGCACGAATCGGTCGTGCCGCAGCTGCGACTGACTGCGGCCCGGACTCTGGAGCATGTACTGAAATGAGGCAAAGAAACGCTGGTGCATGCCGGAATAATTGGTGCATCACGGATGCGACTGAATTTGAATTGGAGTGTGGTATGTAACCGTGAAATGTTTGTCCTGGCAAAGGCACGAATTGGTTATGCCGCAACTGATAGCTAACCAAGTTCTGATGCAGGTGTTGGCTGGGGCCGAAAGGTTTAATTTATACTACTTATTTATGTATGTATGTATGTATGTATGTATGTATGTATGTATGTATGTATGTATGTATGTATGTATGTATGTATGTATGTATATATATATATATATATATATATATATATATATATATATATATATATATATATATTTATTACACATACACACATATATATTTTTTTATATATATATATATATATATATATATATATATATATATATATATATATATATATATATATATATATAATATTTTTTTTTTTTATTTTTTTTTTTTTCGACTGCGCCAAATGACTAGTCAGACTGTGGAGTACGAATGAAATGAGGCCAAGACAACTGGGGCGCGCCGGGACGAATCGGTGCATCTCGGATGCTACTGGATTCGAATCGGGGCGCGGTACGTGACAGTGAAATGAGTGAAATGATGAAATGAATGAAATGATTTGTCATGGTAGAGGCACGTGCCATGACGGAGGCACTAGTCGATCATGTCGCGACTGCAACTGACAACGACCGGACTCCGGAGCATGTACTGAAATGTGGCCGAAAAATACCTGGGGCACGCCGGGACGAATCGTTGCATCATGGAAGCGACTAGATTCGAATCGGAGCGTGATTCGTGACAGTTAAAATGATTCCCATGACAGAGGCACGAATCGGTGAGCTGCAAACTACGACTGACAACGAACCGGACTCTGGAGCATGTCCAGAAATGAGGCCGGGCCCTGGGGCACGCCGTAACGAATCGGTGCATCGAAGATGCAACTGGATTCGAACCGGAGCGCGGTAAGTGCAGGTGTAACATTTTGTTGCCATGACAGAGGCGCGAATCGATCATGCCGCTATAGCGACTGACTGCGAATCGGACTCTGGAGCATGTACTGAAATGTGGCCAATACCTGGGACACGCTGAGACGAATCGGTGCATTTCCATGCGACCGAATTCGTAAGGAGCGTGATACGTGGCATGATAACCATGACAGAGGTACGAATCAATGAGTCGAAAGCGACTAAAACGACGTGACTCTGGAGCATGTACTGAAATGAGGCCGTAACTACTGGGGCACACCGGAGCGAATCGGTGCATCTTTAGGTGCGACTGGATTCGAATCGGAGCGCGGTATGTGACAGAAATGAGAAATGATTTGAAATGGTTTGAAATGTTAGAAATGTATTTAGAAACGTTCAGAAATGAGAAACGATTGGTATCGAACTGACGTGATTCGATAAGATTTGCGAATCGCTATGGCTGTCTACTGACACATGTTTAACAATTTAGACGTGCCTGAAACGAAGCGACGCCTGCGTTGCGGTGGTTTCTCAGAAAACGCGAAATGGTAACATGACGACAGTGCGAGTGATACACATGCGGTTACGTTCGTGAAATTTTGCGAGTGATTCGTAATTCTGATATCACGGTTTAGTGACATGACATAAAGTACGTAAAAACAAAAATCCGAGGGGACCCTACCTGCGACAGCCCAGCCAGACGCGTGGTGCGAACGAATCAGTAAACACGGACTTCAAAAACTCTCGGGCACGGAGATCACGAATGCGGGAACTTGCGAGACAAGTACTTGCGAACGCTGGAATTGAAATAGTCGGCCTAGTGACGTATATCGCGCACAGGAAACTGACAAGCACCACAGGTGAGCGGGCTGCTTAAATACCCCCCGGGCTCCTCCCATAAATTCAGGCCACCATACTGGCCTTCCTACACATTATGTATATATATATATATATATACACACATATCTACACAATACATATACATAACATTAAACAAAAGTACCCATTTGCGAGCCCCTAAATACCTTGGCCAGGCTCCATTGCAAAAAATAGGGAAGACACTTAAGGGAGATGTCTTCACCTTGATAGCTGGCCCTGTAATGAATCCCAGGCTCTCCATTTATGCTGAGAGCACTTTGGGAGTACCAAGATGGCCGCTGACAGCTTCAGTTTGCTACTGGGCATGCACCGTACTGTCACATGTGCAAGTAACAGCCTGCTCACATACGGATAGGAGACATACCATCAGGGAAGAGCATAGAGGAGAGGCTAAGCTCCTGTTAATCTTCCAATATGGCCCAAAAAAAGATCCACAGATAAAAACGGCCTCCCATACTTATCTGGCGCCTTTAGCAGCCCAAGCGATGGGACTCCATACTGCAGGAGAGCATGAACCTGCAACGGTTACACCATAAAGCGGTGAGGTAAGGCTGATAATGATCCTGCAGGCATGAGGACAAAGAAAAGAATACTGACTAAGGGGAGGAACTCTTTTTTTATAGAGTTAAAATGGTCCTGTGGGTTGGTAGAGGGCGGAGCAACCAACCATGGGTATGCTGACATGGGAGGCACCAGGAAAGGACCCTTTCACGCAGGCTGTCCGATCAGGTCCACCTGTTTTTCAGGCGGACCTGATCGGACCTTGCAGTCTCTCCCCTATGGAGCGGTGGATGTCAGTGGACACTGGCATCCACCACTATCTGACCTAATCTGGATTTCCTGCCGGATGACGGATGGTGGTCTTATTTTCTATCCGTCTGGTGGGTCAGATGGAAACAGACAGGCAGTCCGTTTCCATTTGATTTCCTCATAGAGGAGAGTGGGACTATGTTTAGTGGAGCGGACAGGACCTGTCATTCGCCTGCTCAGCGAGGATCCGTTGCACAGTGGCACCCATGTCAAAGGGGCCTAGAAGTTGTCAGGTTGACCACATTTCCCAACTGCCAATCGGGGAAACCCCCTCGCTGGGTGGCCCCGCCCCTTACCTACTTAAGCATTTGTAGCCCAACAATGCAGCTGCAGGCGGCCACTTAGATTCACAGAGTGTAATTGTTTTTATAATGTTGGGCTAACATACACAAAACAAATGCTTTTTATATCTAAGGCCCCATACACACTATTAGATTTTCTGCCGATTTTTGTCTCAGATTTACCAAAACCATATAATATGAGGTCAAACCTTAAGAGTTTCAATTAGTATGCAATCAGGCAGGCCCTCGCACTACATGGTTTTGGTAAATCTGAAGACAAAAATCTGCAGAAAATCTAATAGTGTGTATGGGGCTTAAGGCACTAAAGTTGTATATAAAACCCTGTACTTTATACTACAAAAGGAATACAAATGACCTGAGGGATCTGGAGTAAAAACTGGACATACACTGACTTACCTGACCAATACACTGACCTACCTGATTGCTGCACTGAATTACCTGACCACTACACTAAGTTACCTGATTCCTACACTGACCATTACACTAACCTACCTGTTTCCTACACTGACCTACCTGAACCTGATTCCTACCCCCTCCATTGGTGGTGGTGGTTGTGGTGGGGGGTAGGGGGGCTGGCTTGTCACATCCTCAGCTCTGAGTGTCTCATGCTGGGACCTGTAATCCTTCATTAGGAGGATGAGGTCAGTGGCAGTGGTGGGGGTGGATGAGTGGCAGTGCTGAGGGGATGGGTTTAGTGGCAGTGCTTGGGGGGAGAGGGGATTACTAACTCTCACTTGCTGTCACCTATTAGTCAGTGTCCACTTGGGAGGGGAGAGGGGGTTGGGTGTGAGAGAGAGATGGGGGTGGGGGGAGAGAGAGATGGGGGTGGGGGGAGAGAGAGATGGGGGTGGGGGAGAGAGTGAGAGGGTGGGAGAGAGAAAAGGGGTGAGTGAAAGTGATCCCCTATCCCTGCCTGCAGTGCCTCCTGTGCCCCCCTGTCCCAGCCCCTGTCTGTGTTTAGGTGTGTGTGTGATGCACCTACCTCCTGCCTATCCTCGTCCTCTGGGCCCTTGGTCAGCATAACTTTCTTCTTGATGACAGTCACAGCTGGGAGGGAATGTTGGAGAAGATGTGCTGGCTCTGGGAGTTGCCGGGGATGCTGCTCTCACTGCTGCTCAGGTTAGGGTGGCGGTGAGGTCTTCTCCCACTCCCTCCCGGGCTGTTCCTTCTAGCCAGCCTCGTGCTTCTCAACCGGGGCCACCACTCGCTGTTTCAAGATGCTGCTGCTGTTGGCACTGGCTTTGTCTCCACTGCCCTGCACCCCGCCGCCACTGGACCAGCGGGACTGTCCCCCTCTAGGACCATGGCATGACAAGGGGGCGGTGGCAGAGCTCAATTGCGTTGGGCCCCAGCAGCACTAGCACGGAGGAAGTGAAATCCTCCTCTGCTTTCAACGCTGGGCAGGGAGGGAGTTGCGGGTGGGACATCACTGGTTGCTAGACGCCAGGCGGCTCTAGCAACCAGTGGCCAGGATTAAAGTCAGGTGGAGGTGGAGGCCGAACCAGCGCTACGTTGGCTCAGACTGTCCCTGTCCCCTGAATTGCTGACTGTTCCCAGTGTCAGTTTCATTCCAGAACATTGTTTTGTCCCCGCAATGAAGGTGCCTGGGACCGGGGACACAGATTTCAATTACAGGACAATCTGGGACACGTTGGCACCCTAATCTGCTTGAGTGTGGTCTGAAGTTATTCAAGGGGTGCATGTTGGGTCACTTAAACCCCCCCCAAAATTTTTGAGCCCCCTACCCCAAATGCACAAATGTAAATGTTGGGGTGTGAAATGTTGATAATTCTTATTATTCATGGGTAATGCTAAACTGATGGAACTGTAGCAGCTTTTAAAAAGTCACCCATTGAAAATATAGTGTACTAAAGTTTGTCACTGTTTCAGCCCGGGTTTACACCTATGCGAATTAGATGTGCGTTTCCCCGCATCTAATTCGCATAGTAGGAGAATGTGACTGGCTGCCTATGGAGCCGGTTCACATATCTCCGGGGCGGCTGCAGAGTGCACTGCACAAAAATGCTGTGCCTCTTTGGCTCCGTTTCAGAGCCGAATTCAGGCATAGAATCGGCCCTGATTTGTCCCTAAAACGGGGAACAGGGACGCACAGTGCTCCTGTGCGATCCGCAGCCCGAGTGTGAACCCGGTCGCTCACAATTTTAAGGTTTGACAGGTGTGATATCTATTGACTTGGAGCAACCTCATCTTTTATATTTGACCAAAAATTGGGTCATTAATTTCATTTGTGAGCCCTAAAATTAACTTTTTTACTGAAATTTAGCATTTTGATAAATCGTTACACCTAATTTCATGTGACATACAAAAAAAATTGGAACCACCACTACTTTATTTTCTAGGGTGTCTGCTTTCAGAAAATATATAACGTTTGGCTGTTTTAACTCATCTTCAGGCGTAAAATATTTTTTAAAAAAGTTTGGAATAGAAAAAAAAAAAAAAACCTGACAACGAATGGGGTTAAAGAGAACAGCCACCAGCACAAAGAACACTTCTCATTCAATGTAAGTACTGCCCCTTATGCTGATTAATAATGAAATAAAAATGAACATAAGCTTTAATATTACTGTGAAATGTAATACTGTAACTGTACAGGAGATGCGCTCCGTCCATTCTCTGCACACAGCAGTATGTGTATACCACGCCCTGTACTGTCCCATCCTCCCTACACTGTACACTTTGCTCCTCGTGGAATCTCTACACACAACACTTCCGGGTTCTTATCCCACATGACCCGCCCTCATCCAGTCCTGGGATGATCTACAGGGAGATGACGCAGAAGGCTTTTCTCCTTGTATCAATATCTGTAAAAACTTTATTAATTAAAACAACCAACACACCTACTGAGTATCCCCCCGTGTTATTGTATGTTGTACGCAGTAGCAATCTAATTCATGCTGGATACTGGCTTCTCAGCATCAACACACATAGACTGACATTAGTTTAGAGTCTCAATACACACAAACATATCATTGTTCATCCCCAGGGGGAGGATCCAATGGAAACACATTCTGTTAACCCTCCCAAGCCCTTAAAGGTATATACACCCTTTTTGTATACTAACTAGTGACATCATAGAAACTCTGTGTGAAAATATACCTAGAAAGGTATATATATACAGTAATATATATATATACAGTAATATATATATATATATAATTTTTATATTTATATTTTAAAAAAATAATATACACACATATATATATATATATATATATATATATATATATATATATATATATATATATATATATATATAGAGAGAGAGTTTTTGTATTTATTATATTTATATTAAAAAAAGAAAAAAAAAAAAATATATATATATATATATATATAGAGAGAGAGAGAGTTTTTATATTTATTATATTTAAAAAATTGTGTGTATATATATATATATATATATATATATATATATAACATTTTGAGATGGGACACCTACTAGCAAATATATGTAGGCATAGGACACGCCCGCTGCCACACCCGCTTAAAGGAGAATTAACCTCAAAGAAAGGTTAAGTAAATCCACAAGTGCTTTTTTTTACTACTATTCCTTTATATTGGCTTTAAAATGTACAAATGCAGCAATTTAGAAATTGGATGAAAGGTTTAGTACTGGGAAACACTTTTTGAAAGATAAAAAGTGCATTTTATATACATCTATATAAATCAGACAAGAATGAGGGACAGAGGGTCATTGCTCCAACTCAGGGACAGTCCCTCAGAATCAGGGACAGTTGGGAGGTATGATATATATATATTATATATATACTGTATATATATCTATATCTATATATATATAGATATAGATATATATCTATATATATATACAATATATATTTATAAAGGACTAAGCAAGGAACTCCTGCGCTGCTTGCGGACTCCTAAACTGAGAGGGGGACACTGCTGCAACTCCTATAAGACTGCTCCGAACAGACAAAAAAACGCATATATACTAGGGGGGTGGTAGTTGCGCTGTGATAGGGAAGGGGATAGGGAAGGGGGGAAACTACACTAAAGTGCAAATGGCAAACATGCCAGGTGACCTAAAAAAATATATATAAAAAACGACAGAAAAATATAAATAAACAGCACACAGGTGGGTGTATGTAGTGAATGACTGGAAAAAACACACTAACCAGTACATATAATAGATAAATGAATGAAAACCACTAAATAGTGTAAACTTGGAGACAAAGTGGTATTAAATCACATGGAGATGAACAGTGCACATGATGAAAGGGGCAGTTAAGCTGATAACATATAAAGAATAAATAAATGCATATAGCACTAAGTGCACAAAAAACCAGTAGATGAGGGATAACAAATGGTCCTAATATGAATCAAAAACACTTGACCAATAAAATCGAAAAACCAAAATGCAACATAAAGGTGTATCAAAATGGATACAATAATAATGGCAGAAGGAAATATATTCAAAAATCTGAAAAAACATATAAATATATAAAAGTGGTGTTGAATATAAACGACAGTCCCACCACCAAGTGTAATGATGCTGGATCACAGTCCAAGGAAACAGCCAACAAACGACAGGTGAAAAAAGGGGGGGGGGGGTTGACTTCGATGGGGGCACCTCAGTGAACACAGGCCCCTTACCTTACGGCTGTAAGGTATACAGCATATATATTAAACGCCCAGTAAGATATGGAATCCAGAAACGTTGCAGCAGATGATATAGCTCGTAAATGCAGTGGTATCACTTGTGACAGATGAGCGCAAGCCTCAATCCACGAGTGCCGAACTCGTAAAGTCCACACCGCTGGCCGTAGGACCTTCTACCATCTCACATCTCCTGTAGCTCACCACCCGTCATACGTAGTATATGTGATGTGGTAACAAGACAAGAACCGCATATAGCGTAATCCCGTACAAAAAACACTTTATTGTATAAAAACACTTATAAACTTACAAAAGTAGACAGCTGGGGGGTAAAACTCCGCGAGCGCCATGCTCGTAACATCAGCTGTGTGTGTGGTAACGTCCCGTGCTCCTAACGCGTGTCGTCACGTCACGTGACTTCTTCAGAGGATAACACGGGATAGAAAACCAATGCTTTTAAATGGTCCCCGCGTAATGGATACGCGGCGGCCATTTTCCCGAAGGACGCTGATAGTAAATAATGGTACAGTGCCTGGCGGCCATTTTCCCAGGGTCACAAATATAAGAACGGGCAGAATGACATGTTAAATTAATGAACGCAGCCGGAAAAAACCTTACTAAGATAAGGGAAGAAGGGGGGTGAGACCCAAACACTAGCAGTCACACTGATGTGAGGGCCTCAACAAAATACAATATGGAAAAAGAGGAAAAAAATGAAAAACAATACGTATGTGAACGCACTCCAGCCGTAAGTGGCAGGAGGCTACTCTCATAAAAAAAAAACAGTAATATTTCAATGGAGATCGGATATGTTAATCCATTTTTTGGGGCAAAATAAATACTAAATAAAACATAAGGACTAGTGTTAGTATGGGAAAGCCACATTATTCCCATAACAGTAGGAGCCTCTGGAGTGTCCCAAAAAACGCATAAAATGTGGGAAGCCTATAACCTTAAAATATAAAAATAAAAAATAGAAACTATATAAAAATAAAAAATATATGTATATAATAATATTAAAAAAATATATATACAAAGAATAAATAATTAAAAACAGGAGCTCGGGAGGTGTCACACACCATCTGAAACAATAATCATATAATATGCAGATAAACACTAGAGTATAAAAACGCACTAGGAAGCCACATCATATTACACAGTAAATCAGCATATAAATGGATAAATCTGTGGTATACAGTATATGATATTATATTAAATTCAATATTACTATCTGATAGATATGGGAGAAAACACAATATGCTCCCTAGCATATTGTGTTTTCTCCCATATCTATCAGATAGTAATATTGAATTTAATATAATATCATATACTGTATACCACAGATTTATCCATTTATATGCTGATTTACTGTGTAATATGATGTGGCTTCCTAGTGCGTTTTTATACTCTAGTGTTTATCTGCATATTATATGATTATTGTTTCAGATGGTGTGTGACACCTCCCGAGCTCCTGTTTTTAATTATTTATTCTTTGTATATATATTTTTTTAATATTATTATATACATATATTTTTTATTTTTATATAGTTTCTATTTTTTATTTTTATATTTTAAGGTTATAGGCTTCCCACATTTTATGCGTTTTTTGGGACACTCCAGAGGCTCCTACTGTTATGGGAATAATGTGGCTTTCCCATACTAACACTAGTCCTTATGTTTTATTTAGTATTTATTTTGCCCCAAAAAATGGATTAACATATCCGATCTCCATTGAAATATTACTGTTTTTTTTTGATGAGAGTAGCCTCCTGCCACTTACGGCTGGAGTGCGTTCACATACGTATTGTTTTTCATTTTTTTCCTCTTTTTCCATATTGTATTTTGTTGAGGCCCTCACATCAGTGTGACTGCTAGTGTTTGGGTCTCACCCCCCTTCTTCCCTTATCTTAGTAAGGTTTTTTCCGGCTGCGTTCATTAATTTAACATGTCATTCTGCCCGTTCTTATATTTGTGACCCTGGGAAAATGGCCGCCAGGCACTGTACCATTATTTACTATCAGCGTCCTTCGGGAAAATGGCCGCCGCGTATCCATTACGCGGGGACCATTTAAAAGCATTGGTTTTCTATCCCGTGTTAACCTCTGAAGAAGTCACGTGACGTGACGACACGCGTTAGGAGCACGGGACGTTACCACACACACAGCTGATGTTACGAGCACGGCGCTCGCGGAGTTTTACCCCCCAGCTGTCTACTTTTGTAAGTTTATAAGTGTTTTTATACAATAAAGTGTTTTTTGTACGGGATTACGCTATATGCGGTTCTTGTCTTGTTACCACATCACATATACTACGTATTACGGGTGGTGAGCTACAGGAGATGTGAGATGGTAGAAGGTCCTACGGCCAGCGGTGTGGACTTTACGAGTTCGGCACTCGTGGATTGAGGCTTGCGCTCATCTGTCACAAGTGATACCACTGCATTTACGAGCTATATCATCTGCTGCAACGTTTCTGGATTCCATATCTTACTGGGCGTTTAATATATATGCTGTATACCTTACAGCCGTAAGGTAAGGGGCCTGTGTTCACTGAGGTGCCCCCATCGAAGTCAACCCCCCCCCCCCTTTTTTCACCTGTCGTTTGTTGGCTGTTTCCTTGGACTGTGATCCAGCATCATTACACTTGGTGGTGGGACTGTCGTTTATATTCAACACCACTTTTATATATTTATATGTTTTTTCAGATTTTTGAATATATTTCCTTCTGCCATTATTATTGTATCCATTTTGATACACCTTTATGTTGCATTTTGGTTTTTCGATTTTATTGGTCAAGTGTTTTTGATTCATATTAGGACCATTTGTTATCCCTCATCTACTGTTTTTTTGTGCACTTAGTGCTATATGCATTTATTTATTCTTTATATGTTATCAGCTTAACTGCCCCTTTCATCATGTGCACTGTTCATCTCCATGTGATTTAATACCACTTTGTCTCCAAGTTTACACTATTTAGTGGTTTTCATTCATTTATCTATTATATGTACTGGTTAGTGTGTTTTTTCCAGTCATTCACTACATACACCCACCTGTGTGCTGTTTATTTATATTTTTCTGTCGTTTTTTATATATATTTTTTTAGGTCACCTGGCATGTTTGCCATTTGCACTTTAGTGTAGTTTCCCCCCTTCCCTATCCCCTTCCCTATCACAGCGCAACTACCACCCCCCTAGTAAATATATATTTATACTTTCACCTTTCTTGCCTAGACAAGAATGGCACCGCCCTTTCCTGCCTAAAGCCTCCTAAGATAGCCACTTCACACATACCTTGGAGTCTTTGGGGCTCTGTAGAACACACTGCTCAAGCGCAGTGCAGCCTTATCAGGAGACTGGCTGCTAGGACTAGGAAAAGGTGTCCTGATGATGTCACCATCAAGATGGCGTTGTAGGACCTATCCAGGACTCTATCCAATGTACCAGATGATCCTTTTGATCATCTTTTTCATATTATCTATTGATGCTTTACACCCCCTGAACCCATTGATATGAATTTGTTTTTTAGATTATTCCTCCCCCATTAAATTTATGTACTAGATGATACCATAGTGTTGATGCTTTCTAAAAAATGGCCCTAGGCTGATCAGGGAGTATATTGCAAAGTGTAACTCAACTTTTATAATAACCTGCTGTATTCTCAATTTTCTAATGAGAATAAAGGTGAAGGGCGGGGCATGAAATGTCCCTGCCCCCACCACCTGTGGGATCATGGCAGACCTATAATTTAATTAATAAAAGTCAGTTAAGTCAATAAAAAAGTCCCTACCTATAAAAGGAATAGAGGATGTGTCATTAGTGGGCAGAAGACAACAAGGATCTGAAAGGAGCACATCCCACCCTGTTGTGGCCCAATTTTATGAGGTTTGACCCTTAGCTTGAGCGGCTGAGAATATATATATTTTATTTATATTTGTTACTTATATAGCGCTGTCAATTTACGCAGCGCTTTACGTATACATTGTACATTCACATCAGTGCCTACATTCAATGAGCTTACAATCTAAGGTCCCTAACACATATTCATACATACTAGGGACAATTTAGATAGGATCCAGTTACCCTACCAGCATGTCTTTGGAGTGTGGGAGGAAAGTGGAGTACCTGGAGGAAACCCACGCAGGCACAGGGAGAACATGCAAACTCCAGGCAGGTAGTGTCGTGGGTGGGATTCAAACCAGCGACCCTTCTTACTGCTAGGCGAGTGCTATCCACTATACCACTGTGCCACCCATATATATGGTTACATAAGAAGATGTTTAATATATGTTATGTGTATTGATTATTTACAAATTTATTGAAATTGATATAAAATTGATTTAATATTTATACCTATAAATAAAGGGCCACTGCCAATTTAATCTACAGCTATTGACTGAAGTGTTTTTATTATTTAACTAACGGAATAATTTATTTAAACTGTATTGTTAATAAATTCTAAATACGATCCCAAAGCTGCAGGGTCTTCATTCCTTTAAAATTATTTAACCCTTGGGTTAAACTTGACTTTTATCTTCTGGGAAAATCAGTGAGCCAATCACATAAGCAGGAACTAACATTTCTGAGGCGTTTTGTACATCATTGGTTGGCATATTGAATTTTACAGAAAATTGCAGTGGCTGTAGATTGAAAAGGAAACATAATTTTTACTAACATTAAATTACATTATGGCATGTATAGCAATAGTATATTCTGTATTATCTTTATCTTTTATTTGCTATATTTTTGTAGCAAGGACCTTGGTCTCCTTTGGTCTACTGAGAACCTCCAGGGCCAGAGATAGTTGACATCCTTCTGTATGAGACTTCAATAGGAGGACAGCCATACAGGTAAAGGCATCCAGCAAGACGCCACATCTGCATGTGTAGGAATGCTGTCTCCTGTGGCAGCAGTCTTCCAAACACAAGGTTCAATAGTTCCTTCACTTTCACTACAATCACTCATTGTAGTTCTTCAGCCCACTGAGCTCACGGTCTCTCACTAGACCCAATGATTCACTGTCACTGAATCCCTTGAGCTCCTTCAATCTTCAGGGTGGTATCTTCCTCAAGCGTCACCCCGCTTCTCTGCTGGGTCCCTAGTTTGGCACTCTAGATACCTTTCAAGCTTCACCCACGCTGGTCTGCTCGGTCCCTAGCTTGACACACAAGGCTGCTCTGCAAGCGTCACCTCCACTGGCTGGGTCCCTGGCTTGATTCCCACTGAAGTGTCCCGATTCTTCACCGTCCACGATTGGTGAGAATACTGCTCCGGTACTTGCTTCACTTACTTACTGTGGTCCCTGGTAATAAGGCAGATAGTCCCTTACTGGCGACAGCTTTCCCTCTGCCACGACAGGTTCTCCGGCCGACAGAACCGTCATTTCTGGTTGGACTGCAAGCCGCAAACCCAACCCTGCGCTGCTTTCTTGCTCCTGGATAGGCCCTCAGCCTAGCAGCCAGATGTGCCCACGAGAGGCCCTATCTCCAGCCTAGCAGCCTGGGCAGTACAAAACACGTCCACCCAGACAGCCATCCAGGTGGAACAGAACACAAATCACCTGACCTCACCCAAATATATAGGCTCTCTCAGCAGGCCAAGGGATTCTAGAAAACCCCTGACCATTGGCTGAGATACTCCATATACCCATAACCTGACCTTGCGTTGCCCTTCTCATATCAAGTACCTAGCCACCTAGTAGTAGAAAAAAAATGTGCAACAAGGCCAAACTTAGGGAGAAATCAATAGATCTCTAGCAATCAACCAGGATAACTACTCCTGGCAAGTAAATTTGTGAGGAGCAACCCTGCCTAAACTCCAGGGTGCTACATTTTTTTCCATGATAGAGTAGTTACCCAATAAGTACATCATCTTTAAATGTTGTGGCCAATATTTTCTTTCAAAATGTTGTCCATTACCTCCTTTTCTTACTATAGGATATAATAAAGGATGTGTTCTGATCCATTCTTCCTTCTTTGTGGTTTAAATAAGTTACGTCATTCAGGTTTATGCCGCCCTGCAGACAAGGGGGGTGGTTTGGTTGTTATGAATAAAACATACTATAGGGAGTAAATGGGACGGTTGTTAAGTGACAGAGGAACATATCAATTATTGAAAGGCGATCCGATGTTTAAATTTACAGAAGAGTTACACCTTATGATAAAAAGGGGAAAGGAAAAAGGTATTCCTTATAAAAAAAGGCCCTTTACTTGAATCCCATTGCTTGCTGAAGACCGATTATTTATTTTTAAATGTTAAAACAAACAAAATAAATGTTAAAATAAAATGGTTTAAAGCATACCCCTCACCGCGTGCTTGCGCGCAGTTGTGAATGCATACTTAGGTCACGCCCACATATGTAAACAATGTTGTAAGGTATCGCTGTGAACGTCTGAGCAACAGCAATAATTTTAGAACTAGACCTCCTCTAAACTGGTAAAAATTGTAAAGCATCACCTATGGAGATTTTTAAGTACCGTAGTTTGGCGTCATTCCATGAGAGTGCGCAATTTTAAAGCATGATATGTTAGGTATCTATTTACTTGGTGTAACATCATCTTTCATATTTTACAAAAAAATTGGGGTAAATATATATATATATATTTTTAATTAATTAAAGTGAATTAGTTTCCTAAAAAATTGCGTTTGAAAAACCAGTGCGCAAAAACCATGTGACATAAGAAAATTGCATGGGCCGCATTTTATTCTCTATGGTCTCTTTGTTAAAAAAAATATTTATAATGTTTGGGGGTTCTAAGTAATTTATTAGCAAAAAATACAAATTTTCAACTTGTAAACAAAAAGTGTTAGAAAAAGGCCTGGTCAGCAAGTGGAAGTGAAATAAAACATTTTCTGTAAACCTTCCTCACTCCCCCCCCCCACCATTTGGGAAGCAATGATCTACAGAAGGCGTAGGCAACCTTTCAGAGGTTGTGATCAACCTGGACAACATGGAGGAAATCAAAGATCCCTGGGGGGCAGCACCTTAAAAAAAAAAACTATCAAGCACCAATGAAAAGATGTCACGAAGAACACATAGTATGTCACAGTAGTGTCTTCTGCCCCTTCACATCACCCCCCCACCACAGTAGTGTCCTCTGCCCCCTCCCCATAGCAGTGTCCTCTGCCCCCCTTCACATCAACCCCCACCACTATAGTTTCCTCTGCCCCCCCATGTAGTGTCGTCTGCTTCTCTGCCCCCCCCCATAGCAGTGTCCCCTGCCTCTTCATATCACCCCCCCACTGTAGTGTCCTCTGCCCCCCCCCCCCATAGCATTGTCCTACCCCCGCTCACAATAGTGTCCTGTGCCCCCTTCCCAAATCAGTGTCCTCTGGCCCCCATAGCACTTTCCTCTGCCCTCTGTAGAAAGTCGAGCCGGGGGCATGGCTGCTGTTGCATTCCAGGAGTTGTAGTCCACACTCAAGCTCCCAAGCAGCACAGAGGAAACTACAACCCCTAGAGACCAGAGTCTTGTAGGCAGGGTGCGCGTGACTGGCTCTGGCTGTGGGGCTGGGCGCTGGCTTGCACTAGCCATGGTGTGCAAGCTGAGCTGCCAGATGAGAGACCCTTACACCAGCTCACCCCCACATCCCATCCCCCCCATACACCCCATTTACCCTGTCCCAGTGATCAGGCTGCATTGGATGGGCACTGGTGATGCTGCATTTATGGACATTGGTGAGGCTGCATTTATAGACACTGGTACAGGTGCATTTTTGGACACTGGTGAGGCTGCATTTAAGGGCACTGGTGAGGCTGCATTGATGGGCACTGATCAGGCTGCATTAATGGGCACTGGTGAGGCTGCATTGATGGGCACTAATGAGGCTGCATTAATGGGCACTGATGAGGTGGCATTGATGGGCACTGATGAGGCTGCATTGATGGGCACTGATGAGGCTTCATTGATGGGCACTGATCAGGCTGCATTGATGGGCACTGGTGAGGCTGTATTGAAAAACCAGGTGGGCATGGATGGTGAGCTGATTCGGTGGTTCAATGAGCCACTTGACTGGACTTGCCACCCTAAGGCTGCCGTCCCATGGTCCTTTGCCCCCTTCACATCATCCCCCAGACCCAAACAGACAGCAGTGTGTAGGTAGCACTCTCCTACCTTACAACAAGTGTACGGCAGAACGGAGAGTAGGAGACATCACAGTACTGGACAGAGGGTGGCAGCAGTTGTCAGAGTTAACCTTTCATAATAACAAGATGGTGATTGGTTGCTAGCGTCCTAGCAACCAATCACCTGCTGGTTAACTTGAAAGGTTAACTGAGGCAGCTCCCGCCCTCCATCCAGACTGCATGGATGTGCGGCATTGGGGATCACCTCTTTCTTTTCCCTTGCGCTCTCCATCCAGTACTGTGCTGCCTCCTATTCTTTGTTCTGATGTGAAGATGAGAGCTGTGGAGACTGAGGGGAAGGACCAGCAAAGCAGTAATATGTTTGTGATCTACCCGTCAGGTTGCTGACCCCTGTTCTACAGTATATATTGCCTCTAGGTAATTGGAGAATCCCAAATGAACTCCATTTCCTCATAAATTCGTTTTGTCCAAGGGCTTGTTCACATGATGTGCGGTGACCTGCATATTTCTGCTCTTGATTAACAGACATCCGAACCTGCAAAAACTTATTTCAGGGAGGTTTCAAACTCATTTCAGGGAGGCGAGGCTTCACGCCAGTGCCGACCCCCCCCCAATAAAATTCAGCCTTACCAGTGTCAAATAAATGCAGCTATACCAGTGCCCATGAAACGCAGCCTTACCAGTGCTCATGAAATGCAACCTGATCACACAGGGGCTGGGCAGGTGGTTCTGGGGTCTGGCTGCTAGGATCTAGCTGCTAGGGTCTGGCTGCTGGAGCTGGGCTGCTGGTCCTGGGGTCTGGCTGCCGGAGCTAGTCTGCTGGTCCTGGGGTCTTGCTGCTGGAGCATGGGGTCTGGCTTCTGGGGCCAAGGGTCTGGCTGCTGGGGCCAAGGGTCTGGCTGCTGGAGCTGGGCTGCTGGTCCTGGGGTCTGGCTTCTGGGGCCAAGGGTCTGGCTGCTAGGGTCTGGCTGCTGGAGCTGGACTGCTGGTCCTGGGGTCTGGCTGCTGGGGCCTGGGGTCCGGCTGCTGGGGCCAAGGGTCCGGCTGCTGGAGCTGGGCTGCTTGTCCTATGGTCTGGCTGCTGGGGCCTGGGGTCTGGCTGCTGGGGCCAAGGGTCTGGCTGCTGGTCCTGGAGCCTGGGGTCTGACTGCAACAGGGCTGGTGAGGCATCCCAGTCAGCGAATTCAGTACAGAACCCCTTCCCGCAGTGCAGACCCCTCTCCTGCACTCCCGCTGTACAGACCCCCCCTCCCGCAGTGCAGACCCCTCTCCCTCAGTGCAGACCCCTCTCCCTCAGTGCAGACCCCCCTCCCACAGTACAGACCCCCCTCCCTCAGTACAGACCCCTCTCCCTCAGTACAGACCCCTCTCCCACAGTACAGACCCCCCTCTTGCAGTACAGACCCCCCTCCCTCAGTGCAGACCCCCCTCCTGCAGTACAGACCCCTCTCCCTTGGTGCAGATCCCCTTCCCGCAGTATAGACACCTCCCATCAGTACAGACCCCCCACACTATAGACCTCCCCCTCAGTATAGCCACCCCCCCTCCATCAGTATAGACCCCCCCGGTGCAGCCACCCCGCCATCAACATAGACCCCCCTAAGTGCAGACCCCCCCTCCATCAGCATAGACCCCCTCAGCATATACACCCCCCTCCATCAGTATAGACCCCCCAGTGCAGATCCCCCTCCCTGAGCATAGACCCCCCTAAGTGCAGACTCCCCCCCCTCCATCAGCATAAACCCCCTCAGTGCAGGCCCCTCCTCTCCACTTGTGCTAGTAGTCCCCTCTCCCATAGCGCCCACAGCATTTGTCCATGTACAAATACAGTACACTGTTCAGACCTCAGAACAGCGTGGGATATGCACAGCGGCGTGTCCCTCCACGGACTCCCTCATCCATCCTGTGTACAGTAGTGTGGGAGGAGCTGCAGTGCAGAGAGCTGGAGGGGCGGGTACCGATCTGAGCCGAGAGCCAGGGGAAACGTTTTGGGGAGGGAGAGACACAGATCAGGGGGATGTGCGGATCTTGTGATGCCGCTGCCCACAGGTGTCACCCTGAAGCGGCCTGCACCCCCTGCCCCTTCATAACAACGCCACTGCCTCCGCCCATCCCCCTCCTTCCCTGCTGAATTGACCGGACAAAAAAAAGTACCCGTGCCCATGCAGCAGCCAAAGCAGACTGGGGACAGCAGTATGGGCTGTCCCCCCCTCTGCCTCAGCTCACAGCACCTTACATCCGCCTGTCACTCAGCCACAGACAGAGCGGCCTTATTCCATTTGGCCATTCGGGTGGCTCTGTCTGTCTGTGGCTGAGTGACAGGCACAGCCGGGAGTTCGCCCTGCCAAATGCGGGAGGCTCTCGCGGCTCGTGGGAGACTTGAGATGTCTGGATTAATACACTTTATTGCTAGGGCACACAATAGTTGCTGGTGTGATTTGCGGTGTGGTGCACTTTGGCAATTGCAGCATATCTGCATATTTTGGCAGCGCACTGGATGGCACTGCATGTCACCATGCTGCTGTGCAGGGACATCATGACAGCGTGTGCAGGCAGAGTTTAGAATCCCTTGCAAAAATCTGCTGTGCAGCCATGTATTGCATGGGATTCAAAAGTAAAAAAAAAAAAAAATAATAAAAAAAATAAATCAAGTTACACTTTTGGCTGCAATTCTCTCTAGCACTGATAAAGTGGACTTCTACTTTAGAAAAAGCATACAAGTTTTATTTCTCTCCCTTTAAGTAGGAGTAAAGATAAAACATCAACAGGCTTTGAAGAATTCCAGACAAACTTTCTTGACTTTAGCTGGCAATGCTGAGTGTGTAGTTTTCTTCATGTGCACAATCTGGCCAGGGTCTGAATAGTAAAGAAAGAGTTAAGCTGTGAGCTGGCTGCACACTATTAAGCAACCCATAACAGATGAGTTAGTCTAGCAGAGTGCAGGAAGTGAGAATGTAGTACTGTACAGGAGTCTGACAAGGAGTTAAGCGTTTTGTCCTGGAGCCAGCAAAATTGTCAGCAGTGCGTACAGCGTGGCATTGCTAGGAGGTCTATGGGGATCCCTGAAAGCACTGTCGCTGCCCCAGCTAGCCCCTGTGGTACCACGCATTGGCATTTCCTCTGAGCTCACAGAAAATATGACGCAGCCTCCTATTACTATTCCCTCCTCGGAAGAGGAAGTTTCTTTCTGAATAACGGTCAGAGCAGCACAAGCCGGGAAAAGACTGAAGATTTCCCAAAGATCCAGACTTTGCATGCTGCCAGGCTTCTGGAAGAAGGGCAGCAGCACCCACCCTGCCCAGCATGGGATGAGTGAGTTTCCTATGGAACAGGATGCCAGTGTATTCACTTAATCTGAAAGTTTTCTGGTTGCTGGTCGTTGTCCTTTTTACAGGCATCTGGTGCATGTTTCTGACTTTGAGGAGGAGCAGCAATGAGGAGAAGGATGGGAGCTGCCAGGAGGAATCATTCAGCAGCTTGCAAGTTCTCATCAAGTTAGGATTGGTACTCGTGCTATGTTTCATTGTCTTCAGATGCTGCAGCTCCCCCCCGAAATGCCAACGTGGGGACATAACTTTCCAGCAAAAGCATCAGCAGCAAGTCAGGAAAAATCTGCTGGAGTCGTTTTATGAACAACACATCAGGCTCTCACCACATGTTCTTGGTCACAGCAAAGCACATGTGAGCCAGATAGTGGGTGAACTCATTAGGGTGGGCAAAGCCAAGCAGCATGACACAGGTGTCATCCTTAGGGGGGACTTTGTTCAGATTGGCAGCGCTTATGAACAGCATAAAATTAACAGTCCAGACTTCTTTGACATCCTGGTGCCACTTAAGATTCCACAAAGTCTCAAATTGGAACCGTTTTTTTCAGATATGTGTAAAGAGCTGATACCCTGTCTTCAGGGTTCCATGATCTGTGGAGTAGCAGCTGCCAAAAAGTCAGAGTGGGCTAAAACATACAAGCAGTTCAGTGATGGCTTCTGCACAGAGGAAGGCTTTCATCATGCACTGTCTTCTACATCTGTCCAGAAATGGTTCCACTGGAAGATACAAAGATGCCTAAACGTGATCAGGTATCAGTTTGAAGAGCGGAGTTACATTACTCTTTCGGTATTTGATGATAAACTCATCCTCAAAATTCTCCCAAGGTCAGATTATGTCTGCTGTCATATCTCCATGTCTGTGAGACTAATACCAGCTTTTCACTTGGGAGATTCAGTGTTCCTAACAGCTCAACCTTGGGGCAGTAATATCTGCCTGGAGAACGTAAATCTAAATTCCTATTGGGGAATTAACTTTTCCAAACATGAGCAAAAGTTATTGAACTGGTTTAAAGATCAGGCCCCTTCTAACTCATGCCACCTGAAGTGCCTACAGATCATGAAGAGCTTGAGGGACCTCAATGCCAAGACCTTCCAACCTTCATTCACATCTCAGTGGAGATCTATTTTCTCTTCCTATAATTTGAAAACAGCGCTCTTTTACCTGTTACTGAAAATTCCATTTGAAAAGTGGGATGATTTGTTACTGATGGAGAGGATGGCAGACTACTTCATGTTCTTGAAAGAATGTTTGCAAAAGCAATCGCTGATGCATTTCTTCTTGGGTAACAGCAATCTTCCAAATTTTATTGCCCTGCCAAAAATGTTCAAAGAAGCAATGCCAGTAAACCTCCTGGAGGGATATGGGTTAGATCTGTTGGACCAAGTGTGTTTTCAGCTTCTTAATTCATGGGTCCAAATGCCCCGGATTCTACGGATGAGTTCCTCTCCAAAAAGCTTTATTAGAGAGTCTATGAGGTGCAAACATTCACATCTCTGAGTGGTATTCCAAAACAAGGAAATTGGATGAAATCAGGGTAAATTTTATTTTTGGTATTTAAAGGCTGTGCACTGCAGGGAGATGTTTATTTTATTTGTACCAAATTCCAAAATGCCAGAATCCCATGGTAAAGTGGTTCTACTAAACTGCAGTAAAATAATGTTTTTAATAGAAATGCTTTTTGCACATTTTGTAATATTTATTGTATTTGTAATGCAGTTATAGAACATTGATGCGCAGTGAGGCAGGTTTTGACTGTAAAGTTTTGTTCAAAAAGTGGCTTTTTTAGAGCTGCTTCAAGTCCAAATGTTAAGAATGCAAAACATTTTTAAAATGCCCTTTTTTTTTGTATTCATACTGTTCAAGTTTCTTTCACAAGTACTGTACTTTTACTAAAGTTATCATTACTAGGTCAAACACCATCCCTAGCACCCTTTCCAAATCTGATCCCCAAGATCTTCATCGTGCGGCCTGCTTGGCCACTTCTTCTCCACTTCAACATTTCAGTGGCAGGATGTGGACAGATACAGCATGTCTTTCACTGACTTCAAAGCTGGCTATATACTCATAGATTTTTTTTGTTCACCCTGTGGGCTGAACCAAAGAAATCTTGCAGATTACTCCATACGAGGTAAACAGATGAACTTCCCCTGCCATCTGTTGTATTCTGACAGCCACTTCGATCAGTTTCAGGTGCTATTCAGATGACAATTTTCCACCCAACCCCTTTTGTCGAGCCTGGTGGTGCCGACAGGGGCAACCATGACTCAAATACGTTGGAAATTGAGCCCTGTATGGCAGTCTTTAGTGAACAAATTCAAGTTGCATGGTTATCAGTGTACCCAAATACCTGTCACTGCAGAAAGCAGAGATGCACTAATTTTTCACATAATAAGTTTTTTCTAATTTTTGTATGCTAATTTTTCACAGTGTACTGTTCTTTCTGCATGTATGAATGAGCCTTTAAAGTGAACTTGCATGGACAATGCATGGGTTCAAATTAGGCCTCGTTCACACAGGCCGTACACCCATGCGAGGGCCATGTTTGCCTGCTCAGGATGCACAAGTGTTCCAGGCAGTCCCACTCATGTCAATTGGGATGCAGCGGCTGCATGGACAAAGCCATTGCTCCCAATTTGGCATCCGTTTGGGTGCGGATGCATGTGGGTGCATGTCCTTGTACTCATACTGTCTGTGCGTTTGGGGACATAAACCTGCATGTACCTACACCCACATGGTTGTCAAATTGGGAGCAGCAGCTGTGTCCCAATTGACATGAATGGGACTGCCTGCACATGGAACGCAGCAATCGCATGGGTATATGCTTAACTACATCTACGTGAAGCCTACTTAAACTATTATTCCTTATATCATTCTATGTAACTTTACCCCACCATGTGTCTGACTCCCTTTTATATTTATATATCTAAAAGAGAACAATAAATAACTGGACAAAATGTCATATTGTGATGGTTAAAAATTACATCTGTTGACTGCATGGTGTATGTCCAGATGAGTTTTGGATGGGGACTGGGGAAAGGTTACAACACCTATTGGTTTTTTACGCAATAAACTCAGACAGAAGTTTAAACGCTTTTTTTAGTAGGAGAAGTGTAGAACCTCTGTCAGTTTTCTTTCATTTCTGCCTGTCCCATTTGCAGATTTTCACTCGCTTCCTGTCTGGCCGTTTGCCATTTTGAAGACTTTCCCAGGAAGGATGCATATTGCTGTACTCACTGGGGAATGTATTAAAACTTCAGTGCTGTACTGAGTACAGTTTATCAAATCTATACATCATTACAACATGTATATCATCAGCACATACAGTATGTGTGAAAATAATTACAAAGTGTTGGACGCATGTAATGCAGTCTATATGATTATGATATTATGTGCATGACAGCATAAGGGCATGGATGGGGTAATATAGAGTTATAGTTAAAGTGCAAAATAAGGCTAACTCTAACTATTCTTAAAAAATGTCCCCCCCCCCCTCCTATGTAACCTGCATACCCAGTATAAAAAAAGATCTGTGTACTTACCTATTTTTAATCTAGTATTCCAGCAGCTCTGGCTCCCCTGTGTCAGTGAGCAGCTGCTGGAGGAGAGAGGAAGGTGTGTTGACAATGGATGCGCCATGGAAGTCCATGGGTGATTTCATGGCTCTGAGAATTTCAGTCGTTGTTGAGCTCTCCCTACAGGAGTGGATCACGTGACCTGACCAGTTTAAAAAGGTAAGAACACAGATCTTTTTGGGGTATGTAGGATAGGTAGGAGGAGAGTGGGGAGGGATTGTTTTTAGTAATAGATAGTGCTAGCCTTTACTAACATTTTAAATCTGAATTCCTGGTATGGATATTTTTGTATAGTTACTTTTGTCCAACTTGGACTAATGTAAGTTTTCACGTCCCATATCTGGCCGATTCTTGTGAAAGCTGGGGGAGATGAGGTAGAGACTGTGATGTCATTGCCCCGCCTCTTCACCCCATCTAATTAGAGAACACTTTGCATTTAATGAAATGAGCAAGCAACCACCTGTGTTCACTAAAAAGCAGGACATCCGCTCAATATGGGATCTGGAAACTTGCAGTGATCACTTTAGTGGAAGAGACTTCTAGGGATCTAGTACAGGGATTGAGCAGGCATGACATCTACATACTTGTATTGGTTCAAGCTTGACCATTGTAACAACATAAAAATATCCATTCCTGGAATCCAGCTTTAAAGCCAACCTCTGTGCATCATCCTTTCATATCATTGTAGTCCCTTATAGCCCTTAATATATTTTACAGATACAGTACATAAAGCTTTTCTGGCTGCAAACTTGTTAAAAGCCACCACTGTATTTCTGGCCAGTCATCTGCAGTGTCATTGGAGTGGGTGCAGAGACACACACTGCCAATGGCATCTGTTTTTGCAGCCTATAACAAGGGGTATGAGGAAATACAAAGGCATGAAAAGGATGGGCCTAGAGTTGGGCTTTAAGCTTTCTTGAAGAATAACATTGTGCACAAGCTGTTTGTCTTTTGGAACAGCAACCTGTACTTCACTTCGTTCACTTTATCAAATGTTTTACCTATTAGTAGCTTTACTGGGACTATAGTCAAAAAGAAAGAGAATGCTTAAAGTTATACATAGCAGCAAGGCAGGTTCTTCTTTTCATGTGTGTATGCAGTTTAGAACATCAAAGCTTCTTACAATTATAAGCACAAGAATTTCTTGTTTTAGACACATCTGTTACATCAAGGTCTTATGTGCATTAGGATTTCTGTTATTCAGAATAACTTGTTTGTCCAGTTACTTACATATTTTTAAATGACATAAAAAAGAATCAAACCATAGATGCATATAAAAGGAAACAACCTGATTAGTGCTTCATTTAGGCATTGCGGACATACAGGTTTCAGGAAGGAAATTCCTACTGACCCCTTTTAGATGCTCGCTTGATTCTTGTTGGCTGAGAACTCAGATTAAGGAAAATTTTGTGAAATTTATGACTTGTACTTTGCTCACACAGACTTGCTGCATAGCTAACATGGTGAACAGTCTTTACTTATCTTCAGCACATTCCTCTGCCATCCTGTTATCTCTGGTTTGGGGAGGCATATGTTAATCTATCCCCTACCTCACACAATACCATGTTCTGTGCTTGAGTGGCTGGTCAGCAGACCTATGTGCAGTCATGTGGGGTTGGTTTCTTAGTCCTGTGTATTTTCTGACCCAATGTATGATTGGAAACTACACATGAAATTTCGTGGCATCCGAAGGGCCAATAGGATGACAGAGTGGCCATGCTAATTAATAAAGGCTCCCTACCATATCTTCTAACCAGTGAACCTCTTACCCTGCCCGAATGGGCAAATTACAGGTTCATAAAACCCATAATATTAGTAGCTTACTGATTGCTTCTACTTGTTATCCCATTTGACAGTTTGGATGATGGCTATAGAGGTTATATTGAATCTATTTACTTACTCTGAGGATCCTTAAATTAGGTCCTTTTTAATGTAACCAAACCTTTTAGTGCCAGACAAGGCATGAACATGTATTCAAAGCTGTGTCTGTCAGTTGACATAGGGAAAGATGGGAGTACACTTCCTGGAAGGTAGAGAGAAAAGTGAATCATGTACTGTATTTATTTTCCATGATGAATATTTCAAAACTATGTATTGTTTTGGATAGAGGAAGTCCGTTTATTTTTTGCTATGTTTGTCCCATTATGGAGATTTTCTTGCCCTTCCTGTCCCAAGTATGTAACAGGAGGTGAGAAGAAATATCTACGATGTTAGGGGGATCCCCTCCTTAGACAATTGTCCCAGGAACAGGTTTTTCATCATCCTCTATATACTAATATGCAGCATGTCAATAAGATATATTGAGCACCTTATGTCTTGGGGTCAAACTTTAGCCATTTTAAATAACAATGGAATGTTGATGCCAGTTTCACAAAGGCTTCCTTGCAATATGTAGTTAGATTTTAGTTTACCTTGAAAAAACTTTAATGTAACACATGGGACGCTGAACAACTGTTTTACATTACCATTTTATTAGGTGGGATTTTACTTGTATGTCCTGGATTATTCATTATTATGTACAGTAATATGTTAAAGCTGAGAATTTCAAGGAACAAGAAATGGTTACATGGTATTTCTGCACTATTACTATAAAGTGAGGTACAATTATAATATTTAATTTAAAGTGACATTAAACAATAACCTTATTCTCCAAAAACAACCCATACACATGTAGGGTAGGCGGGTGGTACCTCCTCCATGTTCCCCTTCTCGTGGGGGCCAATGTGTGTCACATAGGAGGCATACCCCAGGGTGGTTTCTTCCCAGGTCTTGCTAGGCACCCAGGATAGGGGCACTGCCTTACACATCGGGTACCTTTACTTGTACCATGCTTACCAATGCCCTGGGACAGGGTGGAGGTTGCTTTCAGAGATAACTCTACCTTAAGGCGGACCTCTAACTCAAAGATGGACATACACTGTGTACACTTGAACTGAACTCTAGTTAACTCTTTTCATGTTAAGTTACACCACTACTGTCACTTGTTGCATTCACCACTCAATGGCCCTATTTTTTATTAAATTGTTGTTACTGAGGGGGAGATTTACTGAAATTGGAGAGTGCACAAGCTGGTGCAGCTTTACATAGAAACCAATCAGCTTTCAGGTTTTACTGTCAAAGCTTAATTTAACAACATTTGAAGCTGATTGGCTACCATGCACATCACCAGATTTTGTACTCTCCAGTTTTAGTAAATCAACCCCCGTGTTTTTTCCTGTCACCTTGTATAATCCTCTGTGAGCTCACAAACCTCTCTTTTTCCACCTATCTTTCGTCTGTTTGGAACGAACAGTGCACATTAGTTATGGTCATGTGCACTATTCTATGAACACTGCAAATTCCATAGTACGTAGTCCCTTGTCCATTTTAAGAGTGAGTAAGAGAATGTGGCCAGGTTTCTACATACAGTGGGACCATGGAGGACGAATCTAGCCACCCTTGAACAAGAAGTTAGATTAAAGCAGCATAAAAAAAGTTGGAGATTTGGAGGTGGCTGAGAGCAATTGAAGGTACTTTTTGTAGTTAAGAACACATACTTGAATAAAGTTTTTTTTTTTTTTCTCTTTAAATCAGAGTTTAGTGTCACTTTAATGTTGCTAGATTGATCTAGAAATGTTATTTGTTCCTTCATAAAAAAAAAAAAAACAAGACATACAGTGCTTCTTAAATAAAAGTGCTAAATTTTTTGCTAATAGAAAATGTTGTATGTTAGACTTATAAGGTGCAAATCAACTTTATGTACTGTAATGACAGGTTCTTACCATCCGTACCCCCACCAGTCTGGTACGGATTTACTATAGCAGATTGACACCAGGTTAGTATCATGCTCAGAGATTCCAGCTTTTGCTGGAGTGACATGGCTCTGCCCTGTCTATGGGTCAGTATAGATATATTTTAAAGCGCTGCATAAACTGCTGGCGCTATATAAATCCTGTATAATAATAATAATAATTATAATAAAAAAGGTGAAGATCAAACAAATGTTTGTAGATTAACACTTTGTTTCAGATTAGCTTCCTTTAAACCATCCTATAATTCCTGACAACACTTGAATTGGTTGTGTCACTGAAAAGGTCAAGTTTTATAGGACTATTTTACATCAATATGATTGAATGCTATGTGTTCTAGCAATCTTGTGCCAGTTGCAATATGTTTTATTCCTTTTCTTATTCTAGTTAGTATAGATCTTTTTTATAGGAATATGCACGACTAAACCTCTGGAATGTAAAAAAAAGATTCAACCAAATCTACAAAGCATTAAATAATTAGCTTTAACAAGTTTCTGATCATAAATAATAAAAGGCATATACCACTCACCTGAAAAAGTGGAACAGTAAACTCCAAACCATGATTACCTTGACCCCTGCTATCATGGTGACTGAGATCTGCTCCAATGACCGCAGTGCTTCCAGTTGTCAGCTTTCTTCAATCTCCAAAAAAAAAAAGATTGGGAAGAAAGTGGTAGGCTAAAGGGGTTTTCATTTTTTTTTTCAATAAAAAGGGAACATTCCAGTTGAACAGACAATTTTATATTGTCTAAAAAAGCAGTAACATGTTTGAATTCATTCTTGGTGGCAATTTAAAGGGCAATTACATGCAAATCTGGCAAGTAAGAATTGGTGTAAATGGGTAATTAGGTCAGAGTAGTGTGTCTGTTACACATACAAAGGTGTCTCCACTTGTTCAAAGTCTTGATTTAAAGGACTGCATTCTGTTGCTTGATCAACTCCTACAAGTTGATGGCCCCAGAATCTATTTGCACCAGTGAGAGAAATTAAAACACAAACACGATAAACAATATAAATTATAATAATGTTGTAAGCTGTCCAACAGCCATTTATATAACACTGGTGGTTCAACACACATTTTAATGACATAATTTTATTACAACAGGTTATTCATTATTATTCGCAATTAAAATAATATAGTAATAATAATAATATAATATTCAGCATTTGCTAGGCCAGGAGCACTGCTCAGATTGTGTGGTGTTTGTTTTTGTTAAGGCAGAACTCAAGACAAAAATCTTTGCAGCTTTCCTAATTGGATGCCTGCTTATTGGACAATGAATCAGGGAGCACACAGGGGACACAGAAAGCTAGCGAGAAACACTGATGTACAGCATTTCAATTGCTTTGTATTTATTTATCAAATTCAATTCAGAATATTCCCCCTTAATTTATTAAGGAAGCATAGTACATAGAAGTTATTTTGTAGTAGGATAGCAAGACCTCGTCAATACACACCAGAATAATTCCAGGAACCATTTTAGTTCAAATATGTTTTTGTTATGTTTACTATAAAAAAATGACAGATTACACATGTTCATATTGTAAAGGGGAAACATTGGAGCTAAGAAGGAAAAGGAAGATAGAGCAACAGCTAATAATTTATGGTTACAACATACTGTGGTGTACAGAAGCATGAAGATAACATCCAAATAATTTTGAGTTATGTCCTAAAACTAGTATTAATAATAAAACTAGTGGTAGCGTAAAGAGATTGAAAGGTTAAAATTATATTACATTGGACAAAAAAATTGTATTACCAATAAAGACTATGATTCTAAAACCTGATGGAGAACATGGGCATGTTGTTTAGTCGGAAAACATTTGAGTTATAGTACCCTATATTTTGCCCTCCATGGTTTCTCCATTCCTCCTCATTAACATACTAATTCAGCTTTAAAATTAAACCTTTTTATTTCATTACATACTTTATTGTATATCCAGCTGTCATTATGGGGTATTCTCTAGGCCAGTGTTTCTCAACTCCAGTCCTCAAGGCGCCCCAACTGGTCATGTTTTCAGGCTCTCCATTATTTTGCACAGGTGATTTGATCAGTTTCACTGCCTTAGTAATTAGCACAGCCGTTTCATCTGAGGCAAATCCTGAAACCTTGACCTGTTGGGGGGCCTTGAGGACTGGAGTTGAGAAACACTGTTCTAGCCAATGCAGGCAGATTATGGTTGGTGAGAGGGGCCAGCCGGATGCTTTTTATGAGGGGCATTGTTAGCACATGGCACATCTGTTCGTGAGTGCCCTGGGTCCATTTTTGTTGATTTGTGCGTTGCTTCAGCTGTTGCAGGCTTTTGTTCCCAAATGCAACCTTTCAGATATGTAGCAGAGAGCCAGGGGAAGTGCTCCAAAACCTTTGCCACAGGTTTGACAGTTGGAGCTGCCCAGGCAAAGCAGGAGGTAGGACTACACTGTGTTGTAAAAGAAAAAATCCTGCACCTATGTAAAAAAGTGGTGCTAGCGGAAACTGCTGTAAGGACTGTTGGAAGGAGTTTGTACACAGGTGAGAGTTATAAGGTAGGGGCTGTGTGCAGAGGCGATAGATATGGGCTGCAAAGGTGAGAGCTGTGAATTGGAGTAAGCTTCAGATGATGGGAGGTGCTTAGGTAAAATGTGTAAAGGGGGCAAAGATAAGTTATGGGGCAATGGAGAGGTGAGCTGTAAATGTGTGTTTGTGCAGTGGTAAACTGTATATGGGGAGTGTGCAGCGGTAGACGAGGGGTGTGTGTAGCTGAGCTTAGGAGTAGGTGTACAGATTTGAGCTGCAGGTTGGGGGAACAGATGTGAACTGTGGACGGGACTGTGCAGAGATGTGCTGTGGACAGGAGTGTGCAGAGATGAGCTATAGACTGGAGTGTGCAGAGGTAAACTGTGGACGGAACTTTGCAGAGATGAGCTGTAGATGGGAGTGTGCAGAGGTGAGCTGTGGACAGGAGTGTGCAGAGATGAGCTGTGGACAGGAGTGTGCAGAGGTGAGCTGTGGACAGGACTGTGCAGAGATGAGCTGTAGATGGGAGTGTGCAGAGGTGAGCTGTGGACAGGAGTGTACAGAGATGAGCTGTAGACAGGAGTGTACAGATATGAGCTGTAGACGGGAGTGTGCAGAGGTGAGCTGTGGACAGGAGTGTGCTGAGGTGAGCTGTGGACAGGAGTGTACAGAGATGAGCTATAGACAGGTGTGTACAGAGATGAGCTGTGGACGGGAGTGTGCAGAGGTGAGGTGTGGACAGGAGTGTGCAGAGATGAGCTGTGGACAGGAGTGTACAGAGATGAGCTGTAGACAGGAGTGTACAGAGATGAGCTGTGGACGGGAGTGTGCAGAGGTGAGCTGTGGACAGGAGTGTGCAGAGATGAGCTGTGGACGGGAGTGTGCAGAGGTGAGCTGTGGACAGGAGTGTGCAGAGATGAGCTGTGGACGGTAGTGTGCAGAGGTGAGCTGTGGACAGGAGTGTGCAGAGGTGAGCTGTGGACAGGAGTGTGCAGAGATGAGCTGTGTACAGGAGTGTGCAGAGGTGAGCTGTGGAAAGAATTGTGCAGAGGTGAGCTGTGGACAGGACTGTGCAGAGATGTGCTGTGGACAGTAGTGTGCAGAGGTGAGCTGTGGAAAGGAGTGTGCAGAGGTGAGCTGTGGACAGAACTGTGCAGAGGTGAGCTGTGGACAGAACTGTGCACAGATGAGCTGTGGACAGGAGTGTCCAGAGATGAGCTGTGGAAAGGAGTGTGCAGAGGTGAGCTGTGGAAAGGAGTGTGCAGAGGTGAGCTGTGGAAAGGAGTGTGCAGAGGTGAGCTGTGGACAGAACTGTGCAGAGGTGAGCTGTGGACAGAACTGTGCACAGATGAGCTGTGGACAGGAGTGTCCAGAGATGAGCTGTGGAAAGGAGTGTGCAGAGGTGAGCTGTGGACAGAACTGTGCACAGATGAGCTGTGGACAGGAGTGTGCAGAGATGAGCTGTGTACAGGAGTGTGCAGAGATAAGCTGTAGACAGGAGTGTGCAGAGGTGAGCTGTGGACCGGACTGTGCAGAGATGAGCTGTAGACAGGAGTGTGCAGACGTGAGCTGTGGATGGGTAGGATCGGTGCAGAGGTGTACTGTAGAAAAGGGTTGTAGAGGTGAGTGCTGACCAGGGGGGTGTGAAGGTAATCAATGAAAGAGGCATGCACAGGTGAGCAATAAATGGTTGCTTTTGTGGGGTTACTGAGGAATAGGGGATTTTTGCTTTGGAAAGAAGAGTGCTCATTGATTCATGTACATTACATATTCAGAACCACTATAATATGTATGTTGTGGTATATGTCACATACCTTTTACTGTCATATGTTACATATAAATGGCCGCTGGACAGTACTTCTAAATGCTACACAGTGAATGATGGGCTACACAATGCATACTATATAACACTGTGCTCTGTATGCTGGACTGTTGCATACTCCTGACCACTCTGCATGGTGGGAGTGCAGTAGTCAGGAGTGTGCAAAGTACATCGTAGTATACAGACTTAAGCAGTCAAGAGTATGTAATGTACAACACAGCCTACAAAGTGCAGTGGTCAGGAGTATGTAAAATACAGGCTATTGAAAAGAGAGCAGGCATCGCAATTATATCATGTATAGCACAGTATGCAGTCGTAGTGGTCAGGAGTGTGCAATATAAGACACAGCTTACATAGTCAAGATTATGTAATGTATGTTGTACATTACATACTCCTGACCATGCTCTCTATGCTTTGGTGTGTGGTACATACCTTTTACTGTTGTATCCTGAGACTCCATTATTGAAATAACTTAAATCCAATGAATGAAAGGGGTGGGGCAGAGATAACAAGGCATGAAAGGAATGGCTAGATGATGCTGGACATCCTCCAACCAGAAAATGATGCAGGGTCTATTTGACTTGCTGCAGCTTCTACTGCACACTGTGAGAAGCTCACAGTGTACAGTGAAATCAGAGTAAGCTATTTCAGTAGAGGAGAGGAGCTTGTACAACTGGGCAAGCCTGAAAGTACAGCTGGAGTTTAGCTTCAAATATATCTGAGTCCCTATGGACCATCTAAGCAATGGCGGCTGGTGGTAATTTTTTTTTGGGGGGTGGCAAACAGTATCCCCCCACGCTGGGTCGAGTCTGGAGTACTTACCCCATCTATGGTGGGCAGCGCTTCTCCTGGGCTTCACCGGCGGGCTCCCCAGCTCGGTGGCAGCGGCTTCCCCTTCCCTTGCTCTCCATGGGCATCGCAGCGGCATCCGTTTTCCTTCCTCCTCCTTGGCGGCCATTTGGGACTCTTCTCGGCCAATCGGAAAAAGGGTCTCAGACCCGCTTCTGATTGGCCGGGTTGAGGGTCAGTGTTTCAATAGCCAATATTCATTCGCTGTTGTAACACCTGGGTGGGCTCATAGCGCAATGCCCTGCACCCTGAGCCCACCCTATTTTGAAGCCTATTAGAGCCTCTGGCTCTAATCAGGTGCTTCAAAAAAACACCCCGCCGCTGTAATTCATGCGTCCAGTGGCCTGAAATGGGCTGGACGCATAAATAGGGGGCAGCGGACGTGGATAGAGGGGACGGCACCCGGGCTCTCCTAATGGACGGGCCGCCACTGCATCTAAGGGTAAGAGAACTACTTCTACATGATGATCTGATTCTGTCATTCTTTGTAATTATTGATTTCCAACTTATATTACAGAAAGGCCTGCTGCTCAGTTTAAACAGCAGTATCAGGGACTAAGTACATCATTTGTCCACCACACTTATTTTACTTTTGCTGGATTTGCTTGCAGTTTCCCATTAAAATTGTTCCTGGCAAAAAAAAGATCAAGTCAGGCCATTTAAATTTCAGCTACCTATTTATAGTATTTTTATTTGAAATACCTCATTTTATAAAATAAAACAACAATTACTAACATTATATATATATATATATATATATATATATATATATATATATATATATATATATATATATATATATATATATTTTCTTGTCAGATTTAATTTTATATATTTAAATATTTTTAACTCATATATACCAAATATTTTATAAACGATGCAATAGATGTAATCGTATAGTGTTTTCTTTATCTTGTTAGACAGTAAGATATAACTATTCTAGATTACACAATTTTATTATAAATCATTACATTTGTTCTAATATTAAAGCGGTTGTATACCCGCACATGTAAAAAAAAAACCCTGTAAGGGCCCTTTCACACTGAGGCGGTTTGCAGGCGCTATTGCGCTAATAATAGCGCCTGCAATCCGACCCGAAAGTGCCGCTGCTTTGTCTCCAGTGTGAAAGCCCCAAGGGCTTTCACACTGGAGAGGTGCGCTAGCAGGACGGGAAAAAAAGTCCTGCTAGCAGCGTCTTCGGAGCGGTAAAGGAGCGGAGTGTATACCGCTCCTTCACCGCTCCTGGGACAGCGCGGCTATACCGCCGGCAAAGCGCCTCTGCAGAGGCACTTTGCAGTGGTATTTAACCCTTTCTCGGCCGCTAGCGGGGGTAAAACTGCCCCGCTAGCGGCTGAATACCGACGGTAAAGCGCCGCTTATAATAGCGGCGCTTTACCGCCGCCCCCGCCCCAATGTGAAAGGGCCCTAAAGGCAAAGGCATAATGAGCTCATTATGAAATACTTACCGTAGAACGAGGTCCCCGTTTCATAGCCTGGTCCACGCCGAGGGAGCTGACATTTTGCCCTCTGCGTTTCTTTCGGGTTTGTGGCTCCGGCGCTGTGAGAGGCAATGCGCACGGGAGTCTTCTTCCTGGCAAGGTCCGGCAGCCGGGCATTCACAGCGAATGCGCTGCTGACGTCAGCGGCTGCATGCAAAGTGAATATCTCCTCAATCGTACAGTTTGAGGAGATATTAATTTTACCTACAGGTAAGCCTTATTATAGGCTTACTTGTAGGTAGAAAATAAAAATAAGGGTATACAACCACTTTAAATGCTATAGATTTACGAAAAGAGTACATTTCTCTTAGCTCAGTTCAGCTGTATTCACTTTATTCAGCCAATATTGTGTAAAGGATTTTATTTTTGTTAATATTGTTCTTTACTTATTATTCTAGGTAAATCAGGGGTACTTATTGAGAAACATCTGTACTTTTTTAGGTTTGGCAATTTTTTTACTTTGAAATAATATAATGGGCCTTGTTTATCTAAGTGTCTGGAAGAGAATCTTGCTGGGTTGCACATAATGCTGAGTCCTTTTTCAAATGTAAATGTTTTCATTTATCGCAAATTTGAAAATAAAAAAGTTAATTTGTATTTATAGTCAGAGCAGGAAATTCTGCATTCAGACACTTTGATTATTATGAATCAATAAGACTAAAGATAAAATATTGCTGTTATTAAAGTGTACATAGTGGAATATATAAAAAAAAACTTTTATTTTAAATATATACTGTATATATTATCAATGGATGTTTATTATTTTTTTAAACGTGTACAAAAATGACTTTAAATGATGTCACAGTTTAAATAAAGAGAACATTATTGGCACATGGTGGATACTCTTTTTATTTTATTAAACATGAACTTAATATGTGTGTGTGTACAGATTTGTAATTCTGTATAGTCTGCAGCCAGATAAGTGACATATCTACAATAGTTCCTAATAAAAACGTATGTAAAGGTAAATTTTTTAAATTTTTTTGGATAGAGCGGTGAGGGGTTAGACCCCCCCCCATCTTTTGTTTTATAAATCCAGCTGTGATTACTCAGTGGGGCAGATTTACTAAAACTGGAGCACTCAGAATCTGGTGCAGCTGTGCATGGTAGCCAATCATCTTCTAACTTCAGCTTGCTCAATTAAGCTTTGACAATAAAACCTGGAAGCTGATTGGTTTCTTTGCAGAGTTGCACCAGATTTTGCACTCTCCAACTTTAGTAAATCTCCCCCAGTGTAACTTATAACATCCAAGTGAAAGATGTAACACCAACATGTCAGAAAAAAATAATAAATGATAAAAAACACAATCACTGAGTTGAAAAAAGGATCAACTCCTTGAGTCAGTATTTTGTTGAACCACCCTTAATTACAGCTTTTAGTCTGTTTGGATATGTCTACACTAACTTTGTACATCTAGACTTTGCAATATTTGCCCACTCTTCTTTGCAGAACTGCTCAATTTCAGTTAAATTTGATGGTGATGATTTGTGGACTGCAGTCTTCAAGTCAATCCACAGATTTTCAATGGGGTTTAAGTCTGGGCTCTGACTAGCCCATACAAGGACATTCACCTTTTTCTTCTTCAACCAATGTGTAGCAGCAGATTTTCATCAAGAATTTGTTGGTGTATTGCCCCGTCCATTTTACCTTCTATCCAGACAAGTGCTCCAGTCCCTGCTGCAGAGAAACACCCCCATAACAGGATATTACCACCTCCATGCTTTACTGTAAGAATGGTGTTATTTGGATGATGAGCTGTATTGGGTTTCCACCAGACATATCATTTGATGTTGAGGCCAAATAATTCAATTTTAGTCTCATCTGACCATAACACCTTTTTCCATGTGGCCTCAGAATCTTCAAGGTACGTTTAGCAAAGCTGTATTTCTTGAGGAGGCTTTTTTCTTGCAACCCTCCCATACAAGCCACATTTGTGGAGAATTTGTGATATTGTTGTCACATGCACACAATGGGGTTGATTTACTAAAGTAAAATAGACTGTGCACTTTTCAAAGTGCAGTTATACTCTGCAAATGCAGTTGCTCCGGAGCTTAGTAAATGAGCAGAAGCTCTGTTGACTTCTATCATCCAATCATGTGCAAGCAAAAATGCCTTGGATGCAATTTTTTGCAAAGTGAAGCTTTATCTCATTTACTAAGCTTTGGAGCAGCTGCACTTGTAGAATGCAACTGTCAAGTGCACAGTCTATTTGCCTTTAGTAAATCAACCCCAATGATCACTCTTTGTCATAAATTCCTGCAACTGCTTCAGATTTGCTGTAGGCCTCTTGGTAGCTTCTCTGACCAGATTCCTCCAGTTTGGAGCAAAGTCCTGATCCAGGGAGGGTCTGTGTTGTACCAAATACCTTCCACTTCTTAATAGACTTCACTGTGCTTCTAGGCATCGATAAAGCCTTTGAATTTCATTTTTTGTATTTATCTCCTGACTTTTGCCTGTCCATAACTTTATCCTGGAGATCTTTTGACAGTGCCTTGCCACCTATAGTTGATTGTATGCTTCAGTTGCACTACCAGGGACTGAAATGCTCCAGGAAAGCTCTTTTCATGCTGAACTAATTAAAATGACCACAGCTGATCACAGCTTAAATGGTCTATGGTCTGTGTGCCCTTGAGAAGGTGATTAACTATCCAATTGAGTTTACAAGTCATTTTTAGATGGGGGTGATCCTTTTCCAAGTCAGTGATTCTGTTTTTGACATTTTTAAAATATATTTCTGACATGTTGATGTTATATCTTTCATTTGGATGTTATAAGTTGCAGTGAGTAAAAAAAGCTGGATAAAACAAAAACTGTGTCTGTCTTCATTTCAGGCTGCAAAGTACAAAATGTGATTATTTTAAAGGGGGTTGATTCTTTTCTATACCCACTGTATAGATATAGAAGATATAGAAAATTCTCCAACTGGGACACCTGTTGCTATGACAATTTTATAAGAGGCGATTTCAATCACCAAGAGATTTTCTTTTTATTTCCTGTTATATGTTTGAGACAGGAAGGGGAGGGGACATTGTCCAAACATAATAAAGACAGCAAATAAAAATAATAATTTGATAAAGGGGTTTCAAAATTATCTCCTTATTAGATATTTATTCGGCATTAGACCTAGGCCGGCAGCAGCAGACCCAGGAAGCAGTAATACTAAACCAGGAAATAGCAGAGAGAACTCTGATGTGAAGTTAGAAAGGCTTGTTAAATCCCCCAGGGGGCCCTGGGCATTATAAAGCTTGTATCTTTTAAAATCAGTGCTGTTGTTGGAAAAAAATACAGTTTTTATTACCATCAGTGCTGACTAGTTCCACCCCAGACAGAAGCCCAAGTTATGGGTGTTCCTATGGAGGAGGTACAGGCAGGACTGAAGCCACGGTCTCCTCTCAGTTTTGCATCCTTGTTGTCATGTATTCCTGTGCCTCCCTTGCTCCACATATACAATGAAAAGTCCACAACCGTCCACAGACCCCCCCCCCCCGCCATTCTGCAGTTATACCTCCTCTGCTATTAGTAAAAGACTGAGAGCTTCCAATCTGGTGGAAGTGTCAGCTAGTTCAGAGGAGATAATCAATAAACAGTGCTGCGCTATAAAAAACATCAATAATAGTAAAAGTGTAACTAAAAATGGTAATTAACCACTTCAATACCAGGCACTTACCCCCCTTCCTGCCCAAGCCAGTTTTTAGTTTTTAGTCGTTGTTTAAATTGCTACACTGTACCCAAACAACATTTTTATAATTTTGTTCCCACAAATAGAGCCTTCTTTTAGTGGTATTTGATCACCTCTGCGGTTTTAATATTTTGCTAAACAAATAAAAAAAAATACAAAAAATTTTGAAAAAATAAAGTTTTTCTTCTATTTCTGTTATAAAATGTTGTCAATAGGTAAGTTTTCTCCTTCACTGATGGGCACCGATAAGGCTGCACTGATGGGCACTGATAAGGCAGCACCGATGAGGTGGCACTGATATGCAGCACTAATGGGCACTCATGGGCGGCACTGGTAGGCACTGATGTGCACTGATAGGCAACACTGATGGGCATTGAAAGGCTGCACTATGGGTACATATGGGTGGCACTGATAGGCGGCACTGCTGGGCACTGATGGGCTCTGATACGCAGCAATGATGGGTACTGATGAGCACTGATACACAGCACTGTTAGATGGCACTGATAGGCATCACTGATGGCACTAGAAGGCATTGCTGATGGGCACTGATTGCCATCTGCCTGGGCACTGATTGCCATCTCCCTGGTGGTCTAGGGTGGCAAACCTTTTGGGGTACCTTTCTGGGCATCCATGGTGGTCTGGCGGCATCCCTGGTGGTCCTGGGCAGGCATCTGCGGGGGGGGGCTGCACAGATCTCCCTGTCGAGAGCCGTCGATCGACTCTCCTCTACTCGTGTCTGTCAGATGCGAGTGAGGAAAAGCCAATCAACGGCTCCTCCTGTTTACATCGTGATCAGCCGTGATCTCCGCAAGAGGCTCTTTACCGAGATCGGTGTAGCGGTGTGTCAGACTGACACGCCGCACCACCTATCGCCTCGATGCATGCCCCCACGGGTCAGAATAACTGAACCATCGCCCGGCCATTGTTCTGCTATAGGCCAGGTGGGAAGTGGTTAATAAACATATATTTCTGAAAGTTCGTATATAGTATCTGTGACTGATTGAAGTGAATTAAAAAAAATCAATACATCAACGGTGTAAAAATCCAAAGTGCTTGTCCTTTACTCCACCAGTCTCACAGGCTGCTCACCTCACATCTGAATAAAAGCAGCAGTGTACCCCTGTGGGGATAATAGAGAGGGCTGGCGTGGTGCTGGTAATCACTTTCCTCCTTCAAATTGCTTATTCCCATGGGAGAAAAACCCGAACATCTCACCAGATATGATGGATATGCAAAAGAAGGAAGGCAGAATCTAGTACTCTCAGTTTAAAAAGTTTAATTATATATAAAAAAGTAAGGTATAAAACACACAAAGATAGCAATGTAAGCCGTGCAACCTGTAAACACATTTCAGAGGCAATAGGCCTCAAGATGGCCGCGATGTAAGGTCAGTATGCAGGCGCTGTCCCCTAGACGTGTATCGTCAAAGCATTGACTTCTTCAGTAGGGGTAAAGCTAGAGACGTACATCTGCTGTTTATATACTCCCTGATTTCCTAACACACACATGGGTGGCTAATCAGCCCTTCCCTTAATCACTCCCACAGGAAGTTGTATGTGCAAGGAAGTAGTCAATAACACATTTACACGGGGACACCGTAAGAGAAAGAAAAAATGCAGTTTAAAACACAAGTGTTTACAAAAACCGCAGCATGCATATCCACTAAATCGCATCACAGCCACCTTTTTACATTCATTTTTTCTATTGGAGTAGGGGAATATCAGTAGAAATAAGTCATAGCTTTAAACAAGAAAATATATATAAATAAGTGAAAAATATGAAAAATAAACTTAACAATAAACCAAATTAAATAAAAAAATAAAAAATAAATAAATAAATAAAAATATATAAAAATAATAATACAAATACAAATAAAAATAAACAAATATAATAAAAAACTAAAACTAAAATTAAATGGAAAATCAAAATCTAAATAATAATGAATATGAATACAAAATACCAATGAACATAAAAAATATATATGAAAATAGAATCAAAATTATCTTTCACTAATCAAACAATTAAGTTCAGAGGAGATAGTTACAGTTGTGGCTGGTGGCTAGTATTGTGTGCATGAGCGACTGGGAAGCACCAGTTATTCACAAAAACAGCTGACAAGAAGAGACACGTCAGCAGCTATTACATTTGTCCAAAACAGAATAGTGTAATAGTTTCTGGAGTGTGCTGTAACAAAACAGTAAACCCATATGTATTTACCTGTGCATTCAGCTGTTCACCTTTAACCACTTGCCTACTGGGCACTTAAACCCCTCTCCTGACCAGACCAATTTTCAGCTTTCAGTGCTCTCACACTTTGAATGGCAATTACTCAGTCGTGTAATACTGTACCCAAATGAATTTTTGTCCTTTTTTTTCATACAAATAGAGCCTTCTTTTGGTGGTATTTGATCACCTCTGGGTTTTTTATTTTTTTGCGATATAAATGAAAAAAGACTGAAAATTTCGAAAAAAATGCATTTTTCTTAGTTTCTGTGATAAAATTTTGCAAATTATTAATTTTTCTTCATAAATTTTGGCCACAATTTATACTGCTACATATCTTTGGTAAAAATAACCTGAATTAGTGGATATTATTTGGTCTGTGTGACAGTTAGAGAGTCTACAAGCTGTGGTGCAAATCATAAAAAATTGATCACACCTGGTGTACTGGTGACCTATCTCATTTCTTGCGACCCGAACAAACCAGGAAAGTACAAATACCCCCCAAATGACCCCCTTTTTGAAAGTAGACATTCCAAGGTATTTAGTAAGATGCATGGTGAGGTTTTTGATGTAATTTTTTCTCCCACAATTTTTTGCAAAATGAAGATTTCTTTTTCCACAAAATTGTCATTGTAATAGGTTATTTCTCTCACATGGCATAAGTATACCACAAATGAAGCCCCAAAATACATTCTGCTACTCCTCCTAAGTATGGCGATACCTCATGCGTGGGACTTTTTCACATCCTAGCCGCATAGAGAGGCCCAACATGCAGAGAGCAGCATCAGGTGTTCTAGGAGCATAAATTACACATCTTGTTGAGTACCTATTACACTTTTAAAGGCCCTGGAGCACCAGGACAATTGAAACGCCCACAAAGTGACCCCATTTTGGAAAGCTAACATGGCATATGTATACCACAAATGATGCCCCAAAATATATGCAAGGAACACCGTCAGGTGTTCTAGGGACACATAGCATGCACATACCAAGAATTACACCCCAAAATACATTCTGCTTAGCAAAGGGTAAACAAAAGATTACTTGTGGTTTTAGTAGCGCAGTTGTCCATAGGAGGATAGCACTGGTCCAGGCAGCAGGCAGGGACAGGTCAGCAAAAGCAAATGCAATTGTCCAGGCAACAGGCAGGAATACTGTCCATAGTCAGTACTAGGGATGAGCCGAACACCCCCCTGTTCGGTTCGCACCAGAACATGCGAACAGGAAAAAAGTTCGTTCGAACACGCAAACACCGTTAAAGTCTATGGGACACGAACATGAATAATCAAAAGTGCTGATTTTAAAGGCTAATATGCAAGTTATTGTCATAAAAAGTGTTTGGGGACCCGGGTCCTGCCCCAGGGGACATGGATCAATGCAAAAAAAAGTTTTAAAAACGGCCGTTTTTTCAGGAGCAGTGATTTTAATAATGCTTAAAGTCAAACAATAAAAGTGTAATATCCCTTTAAATTTCGTACCTGGGGGGTGTCTATAGTATGCCTGTAAAGGGGCGCATGTTTCCTGTGTTTAGAACAGTCTGACAGCAAAATGACATTTTGAAGGAAAAAACTCATTTAAAACTACCCGCGGCTATTGCATTGCCGACAATACACATAGAAGTTCATTGATAAAAACGGCATGGGAATTCCCCAAAGGGGAACCCCGAACAAAAATTTAAAAAAAAAATGACGTGGGAGTCCCCCTAAATTCCATACCAGGCCCTTCAGGTCTGGTATGGATATTAAGGGGAACCCCGGCCAAAAAAAAAAAAAAAAAATGACGTGGGGTTCCCCCTAAATTCCATACCAGACCCTTCAGGTCTGGTATGGATTTTAAGGGGAACCCCGCGCCAAAAAAAAAAACGGCGTGGGGTCCCCCCAAAAATCCATACCAGACCCTTATCCGAGCACGCAACCTGGCAGGCCGCAGGAAAAGAGGGGGGGACCAGAGTGCGGCCCCCCCCTCCTGAACCGTACCAGGCCACATGGCCTCAACATTGGGAGGGTGCTTTGGGGTAGCCCCCCAAAACACCTTGTCCCCATGTTGATGAGGACAAGGGCCTCATCCCCACAACCCTGGCCGGTGGTTGTGGGGGTCTGCAGGCGGGGGGCTTATCGGAATCTGGAAGCCCCCTTTAACAAGGGGACCCCCAGATCCCGCCCCCCCCTGTGTGAAATGGTAAGGGGGTACAAAAATACCCCTACCATTTCACTAAAAAACTGTCAAAAATGTTAAAAATGACAAGAGACAGTTTTTGACAATTCCTTTATTTAAATGCTTCTTCTTTCTTCTATCTTCCTTCATCTTCTGGTTCTTCTGGCTCTTCTGGTTCTTCCTCCGGCGTTCTCGTCCAGCATCTCCTCCGCGGCGTCTTCTATCTTCTTCTCCTCGGGCCGCTCCGCACCCATGGCATGGGGGGAGGCTCCCGCTCTTCTCTTCATCTTCTTCATCTTCTTCTCTTCTTCTCTTCTTCATTTTTTTCTCCAGGCCGCTCCGCACCCATGCTGGCATGGAGGGAGGCTCCCGCTGTGTGACGGCGCTCCTCGTCTGACAGTTCTTAAATAACGAGGGGCGGGGCCACCCGGTGACCCCGCCCCCCTCTGACGCACGGGACATGACGGGACTTCCCTGTGGCATTCCCCGTGACGTCACAGGGAAGTCCCGTCAAGTCACCGTGCGTCAGAGGGGGGCGGGGTCACCGGGTGGCCCCGCCCCCCGTTATTTAAGAACTGTCAGACGAGGAGCGCCGTCACACAGCAGAAGCCTCCCTTCATGCCAGCATGGGTGCGGAGCGGCCCGGAGAAGAAAATGAAGAAGAGAAGAAAAGAAGAAGAGAAGAAGATGAAGAAGAAGAGAAGAGCGGGAGCCTCCCCCCATGCCATGGGTGCGGAGCGGCCCGAGGAGAAGAAGATAGAAGACGCCGCGGAGGAGATGCTGGACGAGAACGCCGGAGGAAGAACCAGAAGAGCCAGAAGAACCAGAAGATGAAGGAAGATAGAAGAAAGAAGAAGTATTTAAATAAAGGAATTGTCAAAAACTGTCTCTTGTCATTTTTAACATTTTTGACAGTTTTTTAGTGAAATGGTAGGGGTACTTTTGTACCCCCTTACCATTTCACACAGGGGGGGGGCCGGGATCTGGGGGTCCCCTTGTTAAAGGGGGCTTCCAGATTCCGATAACCCCCCCGCCCGCAGACCCCCACAACCACCGGCCAGGGTTGTGGGGATGAGGCCCTTGTCCTCATCAACATGGGGACAAGGTGTTTTGGGGGGCTACCCCAAAGCACCCTCCCAATGTTGAGGGCATGTGGCCTGGTACGGTTCAGGAGGGGGGGGCCGCACTCTCGTCCCCCCCTCTTTTCCTGCGGCCTGCCAGGTTGCGTGCTCGGATAAGGGTCTGGTATGGATTTTTGGGGGAACCCTACGCCGTTTTTTTTTTTTTTTTTTTTTGGCGCGGGGTTCCCCTTAAAATCCATACCAGACCTGAAGGGTCTGGTATGGAATTTAGGGGGAACCCCACGTCATTTTTTTTTTTAAATTTTGGCCGGGGTTCCCCTTAATATCCATACCAGACCTGAAGGGCCTGGTATGGAAATTAGGGGGACTCCCACGTCATTTTTTTTTTTTAATTTTGGTTCGGGGTTCCCCTTTGGGGAATTCCCATGCCGTTTTTATCAATGAACTTCTATGTGTATTGTCGGCAATGCAATAGCCGCGGGTAGTTTTAAATGAGTTTTTTCCTTCAAAATGTCATTTTGCTGTCAGACTGTTCTAAACACAGGAAACATGCGCCCCTTTACAGGCATACTATAGACACCCCCCAGCTACAAAATTTAAAGGGATATTACACTTTTATTGTTTGACTTTAAGCATTATTAAAATCACTGCTCCTGAAAAAAACGGCCGTTTTTAAAACTTTTTTTTGCATTGATCCATGTCCCCTGGGGCAGGACCTGGGTCCCCAAACACTTTTTATGACAATAACTTGCATATTAGCCTTTAAAATTAGCACTTTTGATTTCTCCCATAGACTTTTAAAGGGTGTTCCGCGGCATTCGAATTTGCCGCTAACACCCCAAATTGTTCGCTGTTCGGCGAACTTGCGAACAGCCAATGTTCGAGTCGAACATGAGTTCGACTCGAACTCGAAGCTCATCCCTAGTCAGTACAGGCAGCAGGCAGGGACACTGTCCATATACAGTCCAGAGTCAGTGCAGGCAGAGATTTCAGCAGTGCCACAATATTGGTCCTGGTAGTAGGCAGGAACATGGTCCATGTGGTGTGGTCAGTTCATGCGACAGGCAGAGACATGATGGCATAGGTCCTACAGGCAGCAGGCAGAAATAGGGCCTTGTTCAGGATAGAACAGGTGTAGAGGCTTCTCCCACCCAAATCTCTTTGAAGCCTCCGTGTTTACCCTAATCTAGGAATGAGAAAACAAAAAAAATTGTTTTCATCCAGAAAAACAAATCTGGAGCCCCTCACATATGTGAGACCCCTGTGTTATGAATCTCACTAGTCCAATGGCAGGGTAGAAGAGTCAGTTCAAGAGGCAGGCAAAAAGCATGGTCAAACAGTCTAGGGTCAGTTCCAGATCAGGCAAGGGTATGTAAAGAATTGGTAGGCAGAAGCGTGGTCAAATAACAAGCCAGGGTCAGTTCCAGATCAGGCAGAGGTATGTACAGAATCGGTAGGCAGAAGCGTGGTCGAATAATAAGCCAGGGTCAGTTACAGAGCAAGCAGAGGCATAAGGGGTGTGAAGGTAAATGCCAGGAAATGAGGGTTATGTTTACCATACTTCACTAATAATTTAGTGAAGTATGGTAACAGCGGAAACAGTCAACTATGCAGAGGCCTGGTTGGGAAGGACATTTTTCTAACGTTTTTGGCCTGTTGGTCTGGGAGGGATTTTATCGGGAAAGTGGCATTTGGAAAGTCTGCTAATCACATCGGATCAAATGTTTTCTGGTGGGCCGTTCGGGAATATAAGGGCAGTGGTGATTTCCTCCTGGTAGCCAAGGAAGGGTTTGGGGCTTTCAGTGGAGTTGCGATAGATAATATAGCTGTTGTATATGGCCAAATTAAATAAATAAACTGATACTTTTTTTTCCCATTGGTATGTTCGTCTTGTGGCAAGGTAGGGTTCGAGAATTTGGTCGTTGAAGTCGACACCCCCAATGAACATATTGTATTCGTGGATACATGTTGGCTTTTGGATTGGGCCATTCCTCCTGGTGATCTCCACGAATGTATTATTGTGGATCGAATAAAGCATGTAGACATCCCTTCTGTCCCTCCACTTCACAGCCAGAATTTCCTCATTCCTCAAACTCGCCGTCTCCCCTCTTCTTAACTTCTTGTTGATGAGGCTTTGAGGAAAGCCCTTCCGGTTCATCCTTACGGTGCCACATGCTGGAGTGTTCTTTCTGTGAAGGTTGCAGAACAGGGGCAAACTCGTATAAAAGTTATCTACGTACAAATGGCAGCCTTTCTCCAGGAGTGGGTTTATGAGTTCCCAAAAGACTTTCCCGCTAGATCCATGTAGTCTGGGCAATTAGGGGGATGCAGATGGGTGTCCTTCCCTTTGTATACCATGAAGGCATATGTATACCCTGTGACTTGGTTGCACAATTTATACAGCTTCACTCCCTAGCGGGCCCTTTTGGTGGGAATAAATTGTTTGAAGCCCAGCCTGCCAGTAAATTTGATAAGGCACTCTTCCACGCATATGTGTCGGTCTGGGATAACAACTGGGGGAAGATTTCAGAAAAATAATTTAGTAGTGGGCGAATTTTATAAAGCTTATCATAATTTGGGTCATTTGGGGGGGGCACTGGGTATTATCATTATAGTGTAGGAATCTCATAATCATGAGATATCTGGTTCTGGGCATGTAGTGGATGTTGTGGGTTGACCAATATGAACGTAATTAATTTTTTTTGGTTAGTCCGATACAGAATGTGAGGCCCAAAAATATTTTAAACTCCTCCACTGTTAGGGCTCTCCACTCGTAGGGACGGGCATAATAGGACATTGGGTTACTTGCTATGAATGGTTGTGCATACAGGTTGCACTGGGCCACAAATGATGCTAGCATGTCCTCAGTAAAAATTAAATGGAAAAAAAATCTTTCGGGGAAAAATGTCCTGTGTACACCTAGATTCCTGGCTGGGCAGTGAAAGGGGGAATGTTAGCTTCTCCTGAATTAGGAGGAAGCCACAAGAGGTTCTGAAGGGAATAGGGAAGGCTGGCATGGGACCTAACCCTTTGGGACTGAGATGACACCCCACTGATACATGGCCTTTCTTGCTGAGGTACTGCGGTGCTTGTGGATGGCACTGCGGTGCTGGTGGATGGCACTGCCTCCTCACCAGAACGCCTTTGTCTGGCGGGCAGACTATCATCCTCCTCTTAGGCTGTCAGTGTTCCACTGCTTAGGACAGGCTTGTAGTCAACGTCAGATTCAGAATCTGAATTTGAGGAGGAATCCGAAGCTGAGAGCTCCCTGTTGCTCTCGTTGGCCGCAAGAATATTGTATCCTCCTCGGCTGAAAATAATCTTCTAGACATTGTTGGTGGGCACTTATGGCACTGATGACAGAAGGCACTGATGACATGTGACACTGATGACTGATGACAGAACGCACTGATGACATGTGACACTGATAACAAATGGCACTGATTACGTGACACTGATGACAGATGGCACCGATTACATGTGACACTGATGACAGGTGACACTGATGTGGCACTGATGACAGATGGCACAAATATGTGGCACTGATGACATGTGACACTGATGTGGCACTGATGACAGATGGCACTAATACGTGGCACTGATGACACGTGACACTGATGTGGCACTGATGACAGATGCACTGATACGTGGCACTGAAGACACGTGACACTGATGTGGCACTGATGACAGATGGCACTAATACGTGGCACTGATGACACATGACACTGATGTGGCACTGATGACAGATGGCACTGATACGTGGCACTGATAACACGTGACACTGATAACAGATGGCACGTGACACTGACAGGTGGCACTGATGACGGATGGCACTGACAGGTGGCACTGATGACAGATGGCACTGACAGGTGGCACTGATGACAGATGGCACTGACAAATGACACTGACAGATGGCGATGACAGATGGCACTGACAGATGGCACCGATGGCACTGTGGGCACTGTATTTACTGTTTTTTCACTCATGGCACTCACAAGCTGCAGCACAGAAGCTCTCCCTCCTCACATGCGGTGAGAGATGATCTCATATGTTTACATTTGAGATCATCTCCCATTGGACACGCCGATCGAGTGCTAAATGGCCGCTGTGATTGGCCATTTAACACGATCTGTGATTGGCTGTGTCCTATGGACATGGGCAAAACTGATTTTCCCCAATGCATGCCCATGGCGGTGCGCGGGGTACAAGTAAACAGGAAGACGTCAAGGGGCACCCTCCCAGCAATTAAGCGCCGCACTGTATCCATCTCTCGGCTATAGCGTGGGCGCGGAGTGGGTAAAGAAAAACTTCTTATTTATACTGTAACTGTTGACTTTTAAAAATCAAGTACTTACTAGTGCCTAGAGTCCAACATTGTCTTCCCACAACGTATGGGTGGGTTTGCTTGGTGCTCTGCGAATGGTCCTGCAGCTTCCTGAGACATGTGATGTGTCCCAGGATGCTGCAGGAGGGGGAGATGGGGAAATAGGCATCATCCTTGCTTAGGAGAGCATTGCAGGAGTGGGAGTGGGTACAGATAATAATCGGTTTACGCTCCACCCAAAAAATGAAATGCGTAACTTAGGCTGGGGGGAGGGAGTGAACCAATGGTACTTCACTTTTTGAGTGAAGTTCCACTTTAAGGTACTAATAGACACAAGATGACAGTGATCTTTTAGTTTTTGGCCAGTTAAGACTATGAGCTTATGCCTATTGGTGCCTGCTTTCATTGCTGACCAAAAACACTTTGGGAAAAATAATTATGAAACGGGTTAAAAAACCTTTACTGAGTTTATGTGCACTCAACTATCCACTTAAAGATCATGCTCAGTTCAGATCTGTGCATGCAAGTTTGCACATGCATGTCATGGGTAGGGCAGCCCATTCATTTCAATGGGCTGCCCTACCCATGAGAAATGCGGGGGGAAATGTCCCTGACCCTTTTTTATAAATCACGCCACACCAAGCATCATGGTGCTGTGGTACTATGCAGTTTGGCACATGCGAGGATGTGCCGCAGATGCCCATGCATGGGGGTGGTATTAAGAATTAACGCTACCCCCACATTGTCTGCTAAAGTGCAGCGCATTTCTCTGTGGGTCGGAAATGCACATGTTTTCACACGTGTTTCCCACCAGCAGAGATGTGACCCTACACTAGCGTTCCTATATTGCAAAAATGTGCAGTGAAGAGAGTCACCTACTTGCATGTTCCACTCCATCACCAAATGGATACGTGAGATGTTCCTATCTGACTGATAAAAATGTGGCAGAAAGTTACTAGCAATAGAGTGACGTCTTGTCCATCCAGCCAGTAACGGTGTGACACTTTCAGGCAGTTGAGTATTTCACTGCCCTGCTGCATCCTTCAATGTGATCCAAAGCCAGCAACATGATTACAAACAATATACCTGTACATGTTCATTTTATGGGCTCCAGCAGTGCAAGCTGCGACAGTAACATGAAACGATGGTGACCAATAACAAGCAATCATATTTCATTATACTGAAATCAGGCCAGTGTATTCTGATGTGGCAGCATGTTGGCTAGGTAGTCATGACTGTTTTTTCAGTTTTGGATAAAAAAGGAATGAAACCGACAATAACTTTTTTTTACAGTTTGGGGTTGATTTACTAAAGGCAAATAGACTGTGCACTTTGCACAGTGCAGTTGCATTCTGCAAATGCAGGTGTTCCAGGACTTAGTAAATGAGGTAACACTTCACTTTTGAAAGATTACCCAATCACGTGCAAAGAAAATAAAAAAAAACAGCATTTTTGCTTGCAAATGATTGGATGATGGAAGTCAGCAGAGCTTCTGCTCATTTACTAAGCTCTGGAGCAAGTGCTCTTGCAGAGTGCAACTGCACTTTGCAAAGTGCACAGTCTATTTGCATTTAGTAAATCAACCCCTTTATGTCCTATTTGATGGGTGTCACTTTAAAGACACCCCAGGGCAGGCATAAAGGACGTGTGTTACTGGCAGAATCACTAGGTAATAATACATGAAAAATCCCCAAAAAAGAAAGCTGATTTATATTCAGAGCTGTATCATTAAAGTGAAACTTTGGGCAAAATAAAAAATAACATTTGTGATGCAATTTGTTAATAGCATTAACATGATGATCTTTGTTTTTCGCTGTCCTCCTGTTAATCTGGGCAGTAAACCTATTATTTTTCAACTTCCTTTAACAGACCAAGCTGTCCAGCAAAAGCAGCAGTTAGAGGCCAAGCTGTCAAGCAAATGTAGGCAAACCATTTATCACTGACAGGGGTCTTTACAATGATCTACTTTTATTCATTTATGTAAAAACGTTATGGTCAAAAGAAAAAAAAATGTTAACTGCTTAAAGAGGACTTCCGCCTGGGGGAAAAAAAAAACAGCAGTTACAAATACTGTAGCTGATGACTTTTAATACATGGACACATACCTGTTCAGGGAGACCGCGATAACGGCACCCCCCTCCCCCCTGAAAGGTGCCAAATGTGGCACCGGAGGGGGGGAGCAGATAAGTGGAATGTGGAATGTTTAGCTTTAACAGGCTTTAATCTGTTAGTGCTTATGTAAAGTCTATCTGAATCTACTAGTTCATCTAATACTGCCTTTTCCACAGGTTAACATAGCTGCTGTCCAAGGGTGTCTTTCTTGCTCCTCCTTAGACACGGCGGAGGAGTCAGTGTAACCACCCTAAGTCAGGAAGTGTGTTACTGGATGGATCACCAGGTCAAAATAAGGAAAAAAATTAATGCTGCAACATATAACATTTTTGGTTTTTGGTTTGGAATTGCTATAAATAAAATAGTAACAGTCTCATAAATGTTGTAATACAGTACGCCACTGCACTACAGCAGGGTACATATGGGCCGGAGAGCTAACAGCTTTAGAAATAATTTCACAAAAATTTGTAATTTTACTATTATTGTTTATCCTGACTATAGCACTCACTTGGTGATTGTTTTGAATAAGCTAAGCTCAAAGGTTTGCAATTTGAAAGAAAATTAACAGAATGATTCATTTCCTTCTCCTTTGTTCAGTGGGTAAAGACAAAGGAAGTGATCCTGCAATAACAGTGTCACACTTAACACAAAGCCTTATATACACAATATTTAACTCAACACACAGCCATTAATGTCTAAACCACCGGCAACAAAAGTGATGACACCCCTAAGTGAAAATGTCCAAATTGGGCCCAAAGTGCCAATATTTTGTGTGGCCACCATTATTTTTAAACACTGCCTTAACCCTCTTGGGCATGGAGTTCACCAGAGTTTCACAGAGTTTCACAGGTTGTCACTGGAGTCCTTTTCCACTCCTCTATGATGACATCACGGAGCTGGTGAATGTTAGAGACCTTGCACTCCTCCACCTTCCGTTTGAGGATGCCCCACAAATGCTTAATAGGGTTTAGGTCTGGAGACATGCTTGGCCAGTCCATCACCTTTACCCTCAGCTTCTTTAGCAAGGCAGTGGTCGTCTTTGAGGTGTGTTTGGGGTCGTTATCATGATGGAATACTGCCCTGCGGCCCAGTCTCTGCAGGGAGGGGATCATGCTCTGCTTCAGTATGTCACAGTACATGTTGGCATTCATGGTTCCCTCAATGAACTGTAGCTCCCCAGTGCCGGTAGCAGTCATGCAGCCCCAGACCATGACACTCCTGCTACCATGCTTGACTGTAGGCAAGACACGCTTGTCTTTGTACTCCTCACCTGGTTTCTGCCACACACGCTTGACACCATCTGAACCAAATAAGTTTATCTTGGTCTCGTCAGACCACAGGGCATGGTTCCAGTAATCCATGTCCTTAGTCTGCTTGTCTTCAGCAAACTGTTTGTGGGCTTTCTTGTGCATCATCTTTAGAAGAGGCTTCCTTCTGGGACGACAGCCATACAGATCAATTTGATGCAGTGTGCTGCATATGGTCTGAGCACTGACAGGCTGACCCCCCTCCCCTATTTCCCAAAGACAACCTCTGGATATGAAGCTGAAGATGTGCACTCAATCTCTTTGGTCTACCATGGTGAGGCCTGTTCTCAGTGGAACCTGTCCTGTTAAACCGCTGTATGGTCTTGGTCACTGTGCTGCAGCTCAGTTTCAGGGTCTTGGCAATCTTCTTATAGCCTACACCATCTTTATGTAGAGCAACAATTCTTTTTTTCAGATCTTCAGAGAGTTCTTTGCCATGAGGTGCCATGTTAAACCTCCAGTGACCAATATGAGAGCGTGAGAACGATAACACCAATTTTAACACGCCTGCTTCCCATTCACACCTGTGACACCAGGGAGGGAAAATGGCTAATTGGGCCCAATTTGGACATTTTCACTTAGGGGTGTACTCACTTTTGTTGCCAGCAGTTTAGACATTAATGACTGTGTCTTGAGTTAATTTGAGAGGACAGCAAATTTACACTGTTATACAAGCTATACACTCACTACTTTACATTGTAGCAAAGTGTCATTTCTTCAGTGTTGTCACATGAAAAGATATAATAAAATACTTACAAAAATGTGAGGGGTGTACTCAGTTTTGTGAGATACTGTATATATATATATATATATATATATATATATATATATATATATATATATATACAGAGACTGTATATATATATATATATATATATATATACAACACCTGAAGTGTATTAGAAACAGTACACCACAGAAGTGTATTAGAAACTGTACACACTGTATTAGATACTGTGTACACTGCCTGCACTGTATTGGCAACTGTACAATGGCTGCACTGTATTGTATACGCTGTACACCATCAGAAGTGTAGTAGACGCTGTACACACTGTATTAGATACTGTGTACACCGCCTGCACTTTATTAGAAACTATACCACAGCTGCACTGTATTGTGTACACCACCAGAAGTGTAGTAGAAACTGTACACACTAGATTAGATACTGTGTACACCACCTGCACTTTATTGAAAACTGTACTATGGCTGCACTGAATTGTGTACTGTGTACACCACCATAAGTGTATTAGAAACTGTACACACTGTATTAGATGCTGTGTACACCGCCTGCACTTTATTAGAAACTGTACTACAGCTGCACTGTATTGTGTACTGTGTACACCACCAGAAGTGTAGTAGAAACTGTACACACTGTATTAGATGTACACTGCCTGAAGTGTATTAGAAACAGTGCACCACAGAATGCACTGAAGATATAGGCTACACTGGATGCAGTATATATATATATATATATATATATATATATATATATATATATATATATTTATGGTTGAAGCCCTATGGCCGATACGGATATGAACAAGATAGACTTACCATAAGACTTACAACGTGAAATGGACCTGAAGTGTGCCCTGTTCTGATGGACGGTATGCCAAAATAAGGGGGCATACCCAAGATTAGAAATGAATATTTTGTGAAGAGAAATGAATTTGAGAAATGCCCTGAAAAAGGGGATGGGAGGGTGGGTATCGCGCACAGGAAACCGACAAAGACCACAGGCGAGCAGGCTGGTTAAATACCTTCTTACTTATGGTTGAAGCCCTATGGCCGATACGAATATGAACAAGATAGACTTACCATAAGACTTACAACGTGAAATGGACCTGAAGTGTGCCCTGGTCTGATGGACAGTATGCCAAAATAAGGGGGCAAAAAAATTCAGGTAGGGGTGTAGTTTTATTTTTCTAAAAAGAATTGTGGAAGTTCCCCATGGGGTTTTTAAGCAGCAAGCGAAAAGTTTTTGTAAAAAAATGTTTTTATTAGAAAAATACTCCGAACATACTTTGAAGACTACAAAGATTTAAAATATGAGCTCCGGTTACACATAGAGTCAAGTATATAGGGTACATATACTGGTTATGCTAGAAATTTGTCACATAATCGCACAATAAATCGCAAGGAGTGTATGTGTATTACCACTCCAGGCTGTATCATTCATGGTTATAATAACGCTTGCCAATAACGAAGACCCCGAGACCCCAATGCATTTCGACATTTACATGGTCATTGTCTTCCTCAGGGAGTCCTTTAGGTTCTGTAGAGGCATCAAAGAAAAAATATAAAAGTATATAAATAAACGTGCCTGCGCTGAAAAAACATATATATCCCAATAGTTGGGAGGTGCATATATAGTGTAAAACTATACTACAATATTTCAAAAAAAAAAAAAAAAATGCTAGTAATATATAAATTATAAAATAAATACAATCCTTATATAAAAATATCCCATAAAGTGCAACATGCAAGAAAACAAAACATATATGTGGTTATAAATATAAGATCAAAGTGAAAAATCAAGTGTCCACATTTAAAAAGTTCAATTCATTGATATTAACACATAAAGTGCAAGTAAGTGGTGTCCACAGAATTCAGTGTTCCTCATGCTCCTCCTTAATGGTTTTCACAATCCAGCATGCTTCATTGCTCTCCTGTGACCCCCCCCACTTGTGCTTGCGCTCACCTCTGAGCGTGTGACACGGTAATTAAACGGTGTCTAAACACGCATTGGAGCCACCCCTTGGGCTCATACAGGGTATGCTGGTATAAGCTCCACCAGTCTCAGATGTCATCAGATAGTTTCACATACAAGAAAGAAAAAGCTCCATAGTGTGATACAGTAGGGATTTATTTAAAATATATTAAAACTTCCCTCCAGAAGGGTACTCACAATATGTAGGTGCGTGAGTGCACCAATCTTTCCAGAGAGTGTTTGTATAAAACAAGCGTTTGTATGGCGTGCGGTGTGTCGTTCCTCATCTACCTCTGTTGCTGACAGCTCCGTCCTACCCCTCCCCGACGCGTATTCGGCACAGGGATCACGTGCCTTCCTCTGGGGGATCTAATTAGATTTTAATATATTTTAAATAAATCCCTACTGTATCACACTATGGAGCTTTTTCTTTCTTGTATGTGAAACTATCTGATGACATCTGAGAGCATAGTTGCCAACTGTCCCGGATTTCCCGGGACTTGGACTCCATTCCCGAATTTGTGGTGTCCCGGGAAATGTCCCGAAAAATCCGGTTCCCGTTTTCGAAACCGCCGCCGCCGCTAGAGGTCGGCGGCCGGCGGAGACATTGTCTCCGCCGGCCGCCATTTTATTGAAGTTCAGGAAGACGGCTGGGGGGGCTAGACGAAGCTTCTGCGTCGCCGCCCACCCCCCGCCCCGCTTCGCCTCGGCCCGCCCCGCCTCGCCCCGCTCTGCCTCGGCCCGCCTACCCCCCGCCCCGCTGCCAGTCTGATATGGAAAGGGGCGGGGGGTTCTAGCCATGCTGCGGACACACCTCTAGGACACCTCTGAGGTAGGAGGGGGGGCGCGCGCACCCCTGTGGGACACCTGATGTGAGTGGGGGGGCACTGGGGACACCTGATGGGGGGGCACTGGGGACACCTGATGAGGGGGGGGCACTGGGGACACCTGATGAGGGGGGGCACTGGGGACACCTGATGAGGGGGGGCACTGGGGACACCTGATGTGAGGGGGAGCTCCGCCGGGGACACCTGATGTGAGGGGGAGCTCCGCCAGGGACACCTGATGTGAGGGGGAGCTCCGCCGGGGACACCTGATGTGAGGGGGGGCTCCGCCGGGGACTCCTGATGTGAGGGGGCTCCGCCGGGGACACCTAATGTGAGGGGGAGCTCCGCCGGGGACTCCTGATGTGAGGGGGGAGCTCCGCCGGGGACTACTGATGTGAGGGGGGGCTCCGCCTGGGGACACCTAATGTGAGGGGGGCTCCGGCGGGGACCCCTGATGTGAGGGGGGGCTCCGCCGGGGACTCCTGATGTGAGGGGGGGCTCCGCCGGGGACTCCTGATGTGAGGGGGGGCTCCGCCGGGGACTCCTGATGTGAGGGGGGAGCTCCGCCGGGGACTACTGATGTGAGGGGGGGCTCCGCCTGGGGACACCTAATGTGAGGGGGGCTCCGGCGGGGACCCCTGATGTGAGGGGGGGCTCCGCCGGGGACTCCTGATGTGAGGGGGGGCTCCGCCGGGGACTCCTGATGTGAGGGGGGGCTCCGCCGGGGACACCTAATGTGAGGGGGGGCTCCGCCGGGGACACCTGATGTGAGGGGGGGCTCCGCCGGGGACTCCTGATGTGAGGGGGGGCTCCGCCGGGGACTCCTGATGTGAGGGGGGGCTCCGCCGGGGACACCTGATGTGAGGGGGGCTCCGCCGGGGACTCCTGATGTGAGGGGGGGCTCCGCCGGGGACTCCTGATGTGAGGGGGGGCTCCGCCGGGGACACCTAATGTGAGGGGGAGCTCCGCCGGGGACACCTGATGTGAGGGGGGCTCCGCCGGGGACTCCTGATGTGAGGGGGAGCTCCACCGGGGACTCCTGATGTGAGGGGGGGCTCCGCCGGGGACACCTAATGTGAGGGGGGCTCCGCCGGGGACCCCTGATGTGAGGGGGGGCTCCGCCGGGGACTCCTGATGTGAGGGGGGGCTCCGCCGGGGACTCCTGATGTGAGGGGGGGCTCCGCCGGGGACACCTAATGTGAGGGGGGGCTCCGCCAGGGACACCTGATGTGAGGGGGGGCTCCGCCGGGGACTCCTGATGTGAGGGGGGGCTCCGCCGGGGACACCTGATGTGAGGGGGGGCTCCGCCGGGGACTCCTGATGTGAGGGGGAGCTCCGCCGGGGACTCCTGATGTGAGGGGGGGCTCCGCCAGAGACACCTAATGTGAGGGGGGCTCCGCTGGGGACCCCTGATGTGAGGGGGGGCTCCGCCGGGGACTCCTGATGTGAGGGGGGCTCCCCTGGGGACTCCTGGTGTGAGGGGGAGCTCCGCCGGGGACTCCTGGTGTGAGGGGGAGCTCCGCCGGGGACTCCTGGTGTGAGGGGGGCTCCGCCGGGGACTCCTGGTGTGAGGGGGAGCTCCGCCGGGGACTCCTGGTGTGAGGGGGGGCTCCGCCGGGGACTCCTGGTGTGAGGGGGGGCTCCGCCGGGGACTCCTGGTGTGAGGGGGTGCTCCGCCGGGGACTCCTGGTTTGAGGGGGGCTCCGCCGGGGACTCCTGGCGTGAGGGGGGGCTCCGCCGGGGACTCCTGGTGTGAGGGGGGGCTCCGCCGGGGACTCCTGGTGTGAGGGGGGCTCCGCTGGGGACATCTGATGCAAGGACGTACTCTGCTCGGACATCTGAAGCAAGGACGGATGGCTGGTGGCAGGCGACGTGGCTAGTGACACGCTCAGGGATCCCACTGATTCTGCATTATGGTGAGTTGAATGATTTCATTTTATATTACAATGTAATAATAGAAATAATGCACTTCAATCATCCTGACACCATAACAACCATGGTGCCGGGATGATTGAAGTGCTAACACCAGGTGTTTGGAGTATCTTTATCTGCTGATTGTTAAACTTTCTAGAATACACATATTTTTATTGTGTAGGATCTGGGGCTGCTGTCCCGTCATTTCCCTCTCTCCCCCTCTCTCCCTCTCTCCCCCTCTCTCCCTCTCTCCCCCTCTCTCCCCCTCTCCCCCTCTCTCCCTCTCTCCCCCTCTCTCCCCCTCTCCCCCTCTCCATCCCTCAATTATCTCAGGCTCTAACCACACCCTCTAGAGCCACGCCCATTTAAGCCACGCCCACTATTGCGCGTAAACCACGTCCATTTGTCTGTTCTTGCTAGGCCACGCCTACTGACAAATGCCCCGCCCCCTAATTATTGGACAGCTCCGCCTACAGCCACAAAAGTGTCCCACATTTTTTTTTTACAATGTTGGCAACTATGTGAGAGTGGTGGAGTTTATACCAGCATACCCTGTATGAGCCCAAGGGGTGGCTCCAATGCGTGTTTAGACACCGTTTAATTACCGTGTCACACGCTCAGAGGTGAGCGCAAGCACAAGTGGGGGGTGACAGGAGAGCACTGAAGCATGCTGGATTGTGAACACCATTAAGGAGGAGCATGAGGAACACTGAATTCTGTGGACACCACTTACTTGCACTTTATGTGTTAATATCAATGAATTGAACTTTTTAAATGTGGACACTTGATTTTGCACTTTGATCTTATATTTATAACCACATATATGTTTTGTTTTCTTGCATGTTGCACTTTATGGGATATTTTTATATAAGGATTGTATTTATTTTATAATTTATATATTACTAGCATTTTTTTTTTTTTAAATATTGTAGTATAGTTTTACACTATATATGCACCTCCCAACTATTGGGATATATATGTTTTTTCAGCGCAGGCACGTTTATTTATATACTTTTTGGTTTATGCACTCAATGAAAAGTGGTTAGTGTTTGCAGCTTATCTATATTTGTTTCACCTCACAGAGGCATCAGTCCATCTTTGGCTCACAAGACCCACGCATAAAAAGAAAAAATATAATCATATATTCCTCATGTATCATTAAATATAGGTATTTCATAATAACTTAATATTTACCCTTGGTACCGTATACACTCTTAACCGGAGTTATCTTAAAAACTGAAAGGATCAGAGAAGTTCCCCTCTTCTGACGCTGGACTCCGTTACACCGCTGTCCCTATCCGTACCCCAAGGGGGAAACAGGGCCAACCCGTGGGGCTTACGAACGATCACAGATGTGTAGCCCTCCTCCACACTTGGATGCAGGTGAAGAGCAGGACACCTATAGGTGCATCATAGTAGAAAAGGGGGATTTCTTACTGTCATATCTAACTTTCAAAAAACTATATATCACATATGTAGATTAATTCACTTAGATATAAAGAGGATTGAGCATACTGAGTATCTGTACTTTGTTGTTGCTCTGACGTGTAAAGCCCCATGGCCTATATGTATGGCTCAAGAAAGAGTAAATGAATATCTTAAACCCTACTATAATTGCAATAGGTCTATCATATCATATGATACCAGCATTCTGTACTACAATTGTATTAAATCTATCATATCACCAATTGTATTAAATCTATCATATCACCATGATACTGGTATATTATAGACTTCTATGTAAAAAGTGCAAGTGCTAGAAAGAAAAAGGAAAAAGGTGCATGTGAACTAAACAATGTGGATGAATATTATATTACCTAGTGAAAAGAAGCATAATGTGAAAAAGTAGGGACATCCATGTGTAGGGGAAATGAGTGATGCACCAAGTGTAGAGCATAAAAAGGTGAAAAAAACGGTGAAAGAGTGTAAAAACTATAAAAACTATGAAAAAACCCCCAATGCCTGCGATGAAGAAAATGTGCCAAAATGTGAAAGGATAATAATTAGTATATGACAGTGTTGTGAAGTGAACAAGAGAAAAAGAGAAATAAATAATGACAAACATTTGAATGGTGTAAATGTTGTGTGTCTATGTAAGTGGAATGTCAATGAGTAAGTGATCAAGTGTAGGTGCAAGTAGATGATTGAAGGAATAAAATTAAAATTAAAACCTTCGTCTAAATTAAAACTAATGCTCAGAAATAAAAAATGAAACATAAAAAATAATAAATACTTTAGAATGCATGTGAAAATCATTAGTCCTAAGACTAAAGACCAAGAAGCTCACCTAATGGTTCCTAGTGGAAAAGTTATTGGTGTCCATGACATACTATAGGCAAATGCACAGTGTCTGATAACCAAGTCTAGCAGACAAGTGCATAGGAGGCCTTTAAAAGACACCAAAAAGAGGGTATTAAACATAGAGAGGATTTATAGACAGGCTCACAGCGGTGCAGCATGACCCACTGTTTGCATGTGTGCTTACCTCATAAGATGATTGCCGTCTTACTCTGTCAGGGATCAGCTGAGCTGTCTAGATCTAAGCTGTCACTAGTTATACTCACTTATGTATCCGTTATTACCAGGGCCGTCTTTAATATTGATTTGACCCTGGGCAAACATTTTCTTGGGCCCTCCTTAAAATCAGTTTACTGTATCAGATCAGGCAGCAATTGCGATTGGTTGCCAGAGGTTACAGTGTATCATTACCACTTCCTGACTGGTAGCTAGAGGTTACAGCACACATTACGGCTCACTGATTAGTTGCTAGATGTTACAGCACATGGTTTCTGCTTGTTGATTGGTTGCTAGAGATTACTGTACAGTAATACTGCTCACTGATTGGTTGCTAGAGGTTACAGCACATCATCCCCTCACTGCAGGGGTCATGATGTGCATATGAATGCCGCTTTTATTTACATATCTATGCCGCCGGTTGCAGCTATTAACATATGAAGGCTGCCGCTATTTGCATATGATTGCCGGTTATTTACATGTAAACACAGGGTCTGCAGGTGAGTCACCTGTACACAACAATAGGGCAGAGCTGGACAGCATTAGTAGCAGCACTTCACACTGAGATACCAGGACACAGCACGGGACTAAAACTTCAAGGGACAAGGGAATTTAAACTGGGATAGTTGGCAAGTATGAGGCAGCTGCTTTGGGCCCCGCAACAATGACAGGGCCCAGGGCAGCTGCCCCTTTTGCCCTGCCTTAAAGACGGCCCTGGTTATTACTATCAGCTGTTCACAGCCTGCAGTCTCAGCCTACCAAGGGGAGGGGCCGTGGGGAGGCGGTTCTGCGTCCCCTCTGTGGTCATCCCGGCGTTCTGACAAGCAGAACGCTCCGGAAACCTCCGACACCTCCGCCGTAAAAAACGAGGCTGGGAACCAGGTAGGCGCACGCGCAACCCGCATCCCCGATCATAGCCGAAGAGTCTTCGTGCGCATGCGCTCTGCCTGGATCCCAGTCCGGTGGTGTGTACAGAACGCCGCCGGCAGGGAAAGCAAGCCCCACCTAGTGGTTGTGAACAACCACTGGTGTTTGCTACAAAGGGAGACGTAACACACATCTCCCTACCCTGCCGGGAAGCCGCCGAGTTGGTGACTGTAAACCCCAGAGGCCAGGAGAGAGAGCGGGACGGTGATCCAGCATCTAGGGGAAAAAAAAAAGAAAAATAGAGAAAGAAAGAAAAAGAAAAAAACATCAGAAATATATACATTGTTTACACAAAAAAGTATGCTTCAATGTTCAGGAGTTGTACAAAGTTAGAAAGTATTTGTTCACATTTATATGTTAACTGAGCGCAACATAAAGGGTATAAATTGCAACAACTGCACCCAAAAATAAAGGGATGGATCCCAACTCTATTTTTCTTTTTTATGGAAATCATTCCCAAGGGCTTTACTCCCAAAGAGGGGGAACAAACAGAGAGGACATTCTAGCAAGGATTCAAGAGGAATCCACAGGCGAACTATGTGTGTTTTCTTATTTTATTAAGTATATCACGTATTTTAGTTACACCCAATTCCTTTGCAAAAAGGCATAAGACAGCTATGTCTAGGTATGCCTGATTGTTGCTATGGAAGCAAACTAAGGATGACCTAACTTATAAATTATATATGTCTCTTGGTATATCCGCCAAGTGCTTATTTGCATCTCTCTAGTTTGTCTTCCCTGAACTAAAGCCCTTGAGAAAGGGGGTATATGAAATAGACTCATTTAAACCTGGGTATGAGGTTGCCCCCAATCTATATATCCATTTTTTCTCAATTTGAAGGAGTCGTTTGTTCCAATCTCCGCCCCGTGCCGGAATATGAATTCGGTCTAGGGCGGCGAATGTCACTTTGGGCATTATGTAATTATGTTTGGTGACCACATGCCTCCCCAGAGGGAGGTAGATATTCCCGATTTCCATACTATAAATGTGTTTAGATGTTCGACACCAAAATTTCTGCCAAGTTTTCCCCACATAAAATGTTCCACATTCACAGGACATTAGATATACCACTGCAGGAGTCTGGCAGTTAACAAAGTGTTTGGGTTTGAAGACCCGTCCATTTGGGAGTGTAAAAACTTTTTCTTTCCTTATCCACTGGCAGTGGGCACATTGTCCACAAGGAAAAGTGCCAAATGTTGAGCAGTGTTTTTTAATGGATTTCCGATATTCGCTTTTGGCCAGCTTGTCTTTAAGGGACATAGCGCATTTAAAAGTAATAGAAGGAACAGGGGATACAAAGTGTCCCACCTTGTCATCATCTGTAAGGATGGACCAGTGTTTCGTGATGATGTTACGAATTTGTTGATGTTGTCGTGAATATCGTATAATTATACGTGAAGGGTTTGCTTCTTTCCTCCTTCTTGTTTGTGGTCTAAATAACAGTGTTTCTCGGGACTGGGAAAGAGTACGGTTGTACGATGTTTTCAAACAATTGCGACTATAACCTCGGTCGAGAAGTCGCTCTTGAAGCCTACTGGCTTCAATTTTAAACAGTGTGTCATCTGAGCAGTTTCTTCGCAAGCGAAGATATTGCCCGTATGGTATAGACCTTTTGAGGGGGACGGGGTGGAAACTATCCGCATGCAAAACGGTGTTTCCAGCTATGCTCTTTCTATACAGTGTACTGGTTAGATTGCCCTCCATGTCACATTCAATTTTTACATCTAAAAAAGTCACCGACTTAGCATTATGATTCATGGTGAATTTGAGATTCCAACTATTTGTGTTAAGTTGCTTGAAGAATTGTGTTTGCATTTCCTCAGAACCTTCCCAAATGACGAAGATGTCATCGATGTACCTGAGCCACGTCGTCACGTGGCCCAGGTACATCGCGAGATCCTGGTGACTGAACAGTGACCACTCCTACTCCCCCAGATACAGATTGGCGTAGGATGGGGCACATAATGTCCCCATCGCTACGCCCTGCACCTGAAGGTAGTGGGAGCCGTCAAAACAAAAGTAGTTATTATTAAGGATATGGTCCAGACCCTTTAAGATGAACTCATTTAGATCCTTGTTGTATCTTGATCCTTGCTGTAATACATTGTCAATCGCTTGAAGACCTTTCCCATGGGGGATAGAACAATAAAGGGCTTCAACGTCAATGGTTACAAGGATTGAATTCTTAGAAATTTTTTGCTCTTTAATCATTTGTAAGAAATGGATGGTGTCCTTCGTAAAAGAAGGTAACGCCACCACAAATGGCTGAAGGTACGAGTCAATGACCCGACTTAAATTCTCAGAGACTCCACCATTACCTGAGACAACTGGTCGTCCTGTAATGTTGGTAGTGCCTTTATGAACCTTTGGGAGGCTATAAAAGGTAGGGGTACGAGGATGTTTGACACGAATGAAGTCGTGTAGATCTTTGTTGATCGTGCCATTGCAATATGCGTGATCAACTAGATTGTAAAAGACTTGGTTAGATTTAGTGATAAACATCAAGTGTATTTTTTTATACCATTCTCTATTATCCAAAATATTCCGACACATGGTTCTATATGTCTTGTTGTCCATCAGGACAACATTCCCTCCTTTATCCGATGGTTTTATGACGATTGACGGATTTCTCCGTAAAGATGCTAAAGCTTCATTTTCTTCCAGAGATATATTGTCTGGAATGTGAGTACCACGGGATATTTTTACGATATCCTTAAGTGTTTGTTTGATAAATGTAGCTATGCTCGGATTTGTGTGTAGAGGAGGAAATTTAGTAGATGTTTTTTTGAAAAGGGTTACTAGGTTTAGAGTGGATTTGTTTACCTCTTCAAATAACTTGTCTAAATCCAACTGATCTATCAAGTCATCTGAATTGCTCTCTTGAAACAATAAGGTCAGGTCTCGTAGGGCTTTAAACTCCCTCATAGTATATTTTGACCAATCGGTTGTGTCTGTTTCTACAGGTTTCGATTCATATTGACATTTAAGCAGTAATTTGCGAGCAAACATATGTAAGTCCGTGACTAATTCAAAAATGTCAAAGTTCTGTTGTGGACAAAAACTTAGACCCCTTGACAAAAGACGAGTTTCAGTCTCCGTTAGGGGGTACGAAGATAAATTGATCACATTTAAGGGTTGTGCTGTAACCGAATCACATGTGCGTCCATCCCCCTGCCTGTTTTGTGTGGTTGTGGGGAGCTCACTCCCCTTGTGGAGTTTAAATGCTTTTGAGATACCTGACGTTCAGGGATATTTGGTGGTCTGTTTGTTGCCATAGGGATATCCGATAGAGACTAATCGGATTCACCAGGGGCAGTATAAGATGATTCCTCTCCTCTGTGTGCTGTAGGAGAACACTCATTGAAGTTCCCTTGTTGAGTATAGTCAGAATCAGTGTCTATCGAGCGTTTTTTGTAGTCTTGTTCGAGAGAACTCCTGTTGGTTCTACTTCTTTTTTGACGTCCACGCCCCCTATTGTTAGTACTTCTGTCCTAATTGTGTCTCGATGGGGGGGAGTTGGATCTAGAGTTGGTATTGGACCTATGTGATTCGGGATAATTCCGTGCTCGACCTCTCATGTATTGTTTGTTACTAGACCATTTATAGGCCCTACCCTCTGAGAAGGATGTTTTGTCCCTCCAGAATTGTGTTTCTTTGTTTTGAAGAATATTTTTATTATATGCTGCCAGATGTTCTTTTAACTGAGTTTGTGACTTTAGATATAGTGCATGGTTTTTAAATTGTGTCAACTGTGCCTCCAAGGAATTTAGTTGTAGATCGAGTTGGGTTGTCTGTTTAGTATATTCCTTGATCAAGATAGTCATCATTACTTGTGAGCAACTTTGTAGGTTGTTCTCCCATTCCTTTTTACATTCCTCGCTAATTGATTCTAAAATGGGGAAAATCTGGATACGTAACCCATAAGGGTTAATCTTTTCTTTTATATAGTGGTTAAATGTTTTAATATGCCAGAAAAAGGTGGATTTTTTCTCTAAGATCCTACCTAATTTCTGGACAGGAGAGGTAATTTGTGTTTGTACCTGATCTCCCCGTTCAAAGTTGGTTTCATAACCGGACATAAGATTAGTCCATTCCTCACCCTGAAAGTCTCCCATGTTTGTGAAGTGGGGAAAGCAAAATGAAGAAAGATTGCTATCCTTACATCAATATAAAATCATGTAAACATATGCCAGAAAATAAATAAATGGATCCAACTTTACAGAATATGCAATATACCCAAGCTCATATTTTAGCTCCTGTGTGTCAGAAAAAAGGGGGAAGGGGTGTTTAATCACCCAAAAAGAAAAAACTCTAACATCACCTGACCGTACACCAGGGGCAAATTGGCTGCACACCCCGAAATGATATTTTTCTAAAAAGAATTGTGGAAGTTCCCCATGGGGTTTTTAAGCAGCAAGCGAAAAGTTTTTGTAAAAAAATGTTTTTATTAGAAAAATACTCCGAACATACTTTGAAGACTACAAAGATTTAAAATATGAGCTCCGGTTACACATAGAGTCAAGTATATAGGGTACATATACTGGTTATGCTAGAAATTTGTCACATAATCGCACAATAAATCGCAAGGAGTGTATGTGTATTACCACTCCAGGCTGTATCATTCATGGTTATAATAACGCTTGCCAATAACGAAGACCCCGAGACCCCAATGCATTTCGACATTTACATGGTCATTGTCTTCCTCAGGGGGTCCTTTAGGTTCTGTAGAGGCATCAAAGAAAAAATATAATCATATATTCCTCATGTATCATTAAATATAGGTATTCCATAATAACTTAATATTTACCCTTGGTACCGTATACACTCTTAACCGGAGTTATCTTAAAAACTGAAAGGATCAGAGAAGTTCCCCTCTTCTGACGCTGGACTCCATTACACCGCTGTCCCTATCCGTACCCCAAGGGGGAAACAGGGCCAACCCGTGGGGCTTACGAACGATCACAGATGTGTAGCCCTCCTCCACACTTGAATGCAGGTGAAGAGCAGGACACCTATAGGTGCATCATAGTAGAAAAGGGGGATTTCTTACTGTCATATCTAACTTTGTTATTAGTTTTTAGTGTTATTAGTTTTTAGTGTTATTTATTGCGCAAGTTTGGTGAATGCGTGTGCCATTTCCACCTGAGGATTGGGGATGTACTGGGCCAAGCAGGCAGACTTCCACCTGCCTAGTATCTAAATGACATGAACTGGGACCTCATGCCGAGATGCGGTCGAGGCTGCTCCGATACGGAAAGAGTGATCGGAGTACTGACTGTGGTTGAGGTGTAGGTTGCGAAGAAGAATCCTCACATGTTTGACGAACTGGCAGGCACTCAAGGGTTCGGTCTGAAAAGGTAGTAGGGGACTAGAGTTTGACTGTTCCGGTAGGAGTGACAGTAGGTGGTCGAGTATGGTTCCAAGCACCAGACATTGTTTGTTTTATAGAGGTGAATGTCTACCCTGGAGCCTGATTGCTAGGTTTCAGATACTACAAGGTGTAGGATGAAATGATCTTGGTAGCGAGCCAAGTGACGTCTACGCAAAACTTGGCCGGCGGGGTTGCTGTGAGTAAACTCGCTGGCCGCAAGAACCCATAGTAAACTAGGTAGATGGCTGCTTGTACGACCAGGCTGGGGAGAAGGCCAAATGGTGAACTAGCAAGGATAGTAGACATGTCCTGGAAGATGGCATTTGTTATGAGCAGACGTTTGGCCTTACTCATGGATTGTCGTTTTGGATGCCGCGTAAGATGGCTCGGATCGTATGGGATGCGACTAAAGATGGTTTTGAGGGATCTGGTAAGGCCAGAAGGTGCTGGACACCGGCTACGTATATTTAGGGGTATCTCTGGAGACCATGGTCCTGTAAACCAATGGTGGCCAAAAATTGCAGCGAAGCCTGTGGAGGCTGCGGCATCTGTCACTACCTGGGGTGATAAGGGCGATATTGACAGTATAAACATTGATATACCGTTCCACGTAGTACGGAACTCTCCAACACTGATAGGTCCGTTACTGCCGTGGTGTCTAAATAATGATCTGATCGGGGTCCTGTGTCTGGGAGCGTTAGACCAGGGGGCGTAACACAAAGATCGACCCCGGGTAATGACCCGTATTGCAGAATTGAGCATTCTCAAGAGAGACTGAAGCTGCTTCTTAGTACACCCCCGTGTATGGGTGAAGTCTTGGAGAACTGACCTGATGGGGGTCAGCTTTTCAAGGGGGAGGCTGGCCTGCATTGAGTTGTTAGTATGAAAGAGGTTAATGTAGACCTCAGGTCCAGATTGTTGAGTTTCGGAGACCGCAAGCTGAAGGACGTAATGGTTTTAAAAGCGAGCCAGGTGGTGTCTATATAGTACCTGGCTACCAGTGCCACTAAAGATGAATTCGCTAGGCCGTAGAAAACCGTAAAGGGCCAGGTAGCTGGCCGCTTGGATGACTAGACTGGGGAACTTGCAATGATTTTTGACATGTCCCTAAAGATGGCAGTTGTGATGGGCAAGCATTTGCCGTTGGCTATGGTCTTATGGTCTGATGCTTCTGGGTGCCACGTAGAAGAGATCTTACTGTATGGGCCGTAAACACCGATGGCTCTCCGGGATTCTGTAAGGATAGGAAATGCTGGACGCTGGCTAGGTATAGCCCTATAGTGTTACGAGAAGAAGCCAGCTGCGTGTGGCAATACCATACCTGATGCAGGACGGAAGCTGAACTCAACTGTCCTAAGGGAGAAATGACAGACAGGAAACAGTGAGTGGCTCGTATGAAAATGCCACGGGAGACAAGTGGCCAATTAAGTGCCACTGAAAATGATGTGTGGCTGTTTGTGTGCCACTGGGAATGTGCTTGCAAAGATTGCAAGAATTTATGCTAAGTTGCGTGCCTTGCAACGATTGCAAGAGTTGTGCTTAAATGTGTGCTTGCAATGGAGTTTATGTCACTGGAGATGTGTTTGTAGTAACTGTGAGAAGTACGTATTACTGCATGTGCTTGCGAAGACTGATGAGTTGTGCTTGAATGTGTGTTTGAAAACGATTGCAAGGAGTTATGCTTGGATGCGTGCTTGCAACGATTGCAAGGAGTTATGTTTGGATGCGTGCTTGCGACGATTGCAAGAAGTTTGTGCTTGGATGTGTGCTTGCAACTATTGCAAGAGGCTTATGCTTGGATGTGTGCTTGCAACTATTGCAAGAAGTCTGTGCTTGGATGCGTGCTTGCAACGATTGCAGGGAGTTATGCTTGGTTGCGTGCCTGCAACGATTGCAAGAAGTTTATGCTTGGATGTGTGCTTGCAACGATTGCAAGAAGTTTGTGCTTGGATGTGTGCTTGCAACGATTGTAGGGAGTTGTGTTTGGATGCATGCTTGCAACAACTAAAAGATGTTATGCTTGGATGTGTGCTTGCAATGATTGCAAGAAGTTATGCTTGGATGCGTGCTTGCAACGATTGCAAGAAGTTATGCTTGGATGCGTGCTTGCAACAATTGCAAGAAGTAATGCTTGGATGCATGCTTGCAACAATTGCAAGAAGTTTGCGCTTGGATATGTGCTTGCAATGATTGCAGGGAGTTATGCTTGGATGCATGCTTGCAATGATTGCAGGGAGTTATCTTGGATGCATGCTTGCAATGATTGCAAGAAGTTGTGCTTGGATGTGTATGAAATGAATCTGTTATGAATCGGTTGTATGAAACTAATCTGATACGAACCGGTTGTAGAGTGTATGAAATTAACCCGATATAAATTGGACTGTGGTCAGTATGAAATGGATCCAATACGAATTGCTGTGCCGCCGACGCGACTGGTTTGAATCGGGCTGTATCGTGTATGAAATGAAACCGATACGAATCTTTTGTAAATTGTATGTAATGAATCCTGATAGGAATCCGTTGTAAAGTGTATAAAATGACACCAACATGAATCGGATTGTGCGACTCTAAGGGGAAGTAGCAGTGAGGCGAAGATTTTAACGAATGAAATCGAGATCATGACTGAACTTCGAAGGAAGACGGCGTGGGGTTTTTTTTTGTATCGTAGAGGCGTCAGAGGTCGAACTTCTGTGGAGCTGTGTTTTTAAAAAAAAAAAAAAGAAAATGCACAAAGGATTCGATATGAAGTGACTGCTGGACCTGGAGGAATGACAGGCAACATGCGAACTATACCTGTGAGGCTGAAATGATGGGTGCGGATCGATGCATTGTTGGTTTGAGTGGATTTGACTCAAGCGACAGGTGTGTGAAATTAATTGAGTGAAATGTTTTACCGTGAAATTAGTGAAATGATGAAATGAATGAAATGATTTGTCATGACAGAGGCACGAATCGCGGAGCGCGGTACGCGGTACGTGACAGTGAAATGAATGAAATGTTTGCCATGACAGAGGCACGCATCGGTCGTGCCGCGACTGCGACTGACAACAAACCGGACTCTGGAGCATGTACTGAGATGAGGCCAAAGCAACTGGGGCACATCGGAGCGAATCGACGCATCACGGATGTGACAGGATTCGAATCGGAGCGCGGTACGTGACAGTGAAATGAATGAAAAATATTTTGCCATGACAGAGGCACGAATCAGTCATGCCGCAACTGCGACTGAAAACGAACCGGACTCAGGGGTGGATCCAGAGTCTAGTCTCGGGAGGGGCACTGCCAGAAAATGCGTTTTCATTGTGGGCAATTAATCGGGGAAACGGCTGGTGTTTGCGCTTCAATCATCCCGGCACCAGTGTCAGGATGATTGAAGCGCATTTTTTCTATAATTACATTGTAATAGAAAATGAAATAGTTCAACTCACCATAATGCAGAATCAGTGGGAGTCCTGAGTGTGTCACTTGCCACGTTACCTGCTACACGTTGCGGATTGTCACTTGCCTGCCACCAGATGCAGATTGCCACTTGCCACGTCACCTGCCACACCTTTGCGGATTGCCACTTGACACGTCACCTGCTACACCTTGTGGATTGCCACTTGCCACGTCGCCTGCCACACCTTGTGGATTGTCGCTTGCCTGCCACATCACCTGCCACACCTTGCGGATTGCCACTTGCCACTTCACCTGCCACACGTTGCGGATTGCCACTTCACCTGCCACACCTTGCGGATTGCCACTTGCCACGTCACCTGCCACACCTTGCGGATTGCCACTTGCCACCTCACCTGCCACACCTTGCAGATTGCCACTTGCCACGTCACCTGCCACACCTTGCGGATTTCCACGTTGCCTGCCACACCTTGTGGATTGTCGCTTGCCTGCTAAGGTGGTGTTTTGGCTGTCTCTTGCTGTGTCCCAGACTCCCAGAGTCAGGCAGCAGAGAGATAATGTAATCTCCCTGCTGCCTGCCAGTCACTGGAGCCAACACTAACGCTGCTATCCTTGGTGCTGCTGCTGGGGGTTTTCCGTCCTGCCCTCAACCATTCCTTCTCCTCAGGCCACATTCCCCGCTCCTCCCTGGAGAAGATGATGCCGCGCAAAGGGACAATGTTACCCTACGTGGATCCGGTCTGGCCAGTCATCGGCCGTAATCCATAATGGAGGCACCTGTCACTCGCCTCCCCAGGCCAAGAAACAATTGCTGTGCCGGCGCCGTGCTCCTGCAGACCGGCCGCGGCGCCGGAAGCTACATGGTTGCGGGAGGTGGCCGCGGGAGGACGGGTGAAGGTTTTTTCGTGCGGGGGTGGCTTTTTGCCGCCCCCCCCATGGCGCCCATGGCTGCCATACCCCAGAAACGCCACTGCCGACGTGACTCTGACGTCACTCGTTGCTAGACGCCGGGCGGCCCCGGCGTTAGCAACGAGTGCAGGGAAGAGGCTCCACCCACCCCTCCTCCTAGTCAGTCAGTGCGGCCGTAACTACATTAGACGGGTCTCTCTCTCGTTGCCGCTGATCGGCTGATGTGAGAGAGAGACTCGGGCTGCGGGCAGAGGGAGCAATGACATGGGAAATTGTCAGTGCGACTATTTCGGGGGGGGGGGCAATTGCCCTGTTGCCCCCCCCTGGATCCGCCCCTGACCGGACTCTGGAGCATGTACTGAAATGAGGCCAAAAAACACCTGGGGCACGCCGGAAGGAATCGGTGCATCACGGATGCGACTGGATTAGAATCGGAGCATGATATGTGACAGTGAAATGATTTGCCATGACAGAGACTCGAATCGGTGAGCCGAAAACTGCGACTGACAACGAAGCGTGCTCTGGAGCATGTACTGAAATGAGGCCAAGAAACAACTGGGGCACTCCAAGACGAATCGGTGCATAAGGATGCGACTGGATTTGATTCAGGACGTGATGTGTGACAGTGAAATGATTTGCCATGACAGAGACACGAATCGGTGAGCCGAAAACTGCGACTAACAACGAACCAGACTCTACAGCATGTACTGAAATGAGGCCGAAAAAATAACTGGGGCACACTGGGACGAATCGGTGCATTGCGGATGCCACTAGATTAGAATCGGAGCGCGGTAGGTGACAGTGAAATGAGTGAAATGTCTGAAATGATTTAGCCATGACAGAGGCACGAATCGGTGTGCCGCGAATTGTGACTGACAACGACCTGTCTGTGGAGCATGGTACAGAGATGAAAAAACAATTGAGACACGCCTGAACGAAGCAGTGCTATACTGATGCTACTGGATTCGAATCGGGGTGAGGTACGTAAAATGAAGAAATATTTGTTTATGATGCGGTACAAGTGAGTGGCTAACGCTATGGCTATGTGTAGGGTTTCTAACGAATGACTCGTAAGTTTCGATATCGAGGTTTGGTGACAAGATATCTAACAGAAATGCATGAAATGAAAGGTCAAACGAAACCCTACCTGCGACAGCCGAGCCAGACACGTTGTACGAAAACTACGAACGGGAACCGAAAGCCTCTGAAAGTTTTAAACGCGCAACTCACCAATGGAAGAGTCGGCCTTGTGACGTAACGTATCGCGCACAGGAAACTGACAAATACCACATGCGAGCGGGCTGGTTAAATACCCCCCGGGCTCCCCCCATAAATTCAGGCCATACTGGCCTTCTTACACACATATATATATATATATATATATATATATATATATATATATATATATATATATATATATATATATATATATATACACAAGACTGTATATATATTAATACACCACCTGAAGTGTATTAGAAACAGTACACCACCGAATGCAGTGTAGATATATGCTACACTAGATGCAGAGTATATATTTATATATATATATATATATATATATATATATATATATATATATATATATATATATATTAATACACTGCCTGCACTCGAGCAAACACTGAATATATTGGGGGTTATTTACTAAAGGCAAATCCACTTTGCACTAAAAGTGCACTGAAAGTGCACTTGAAAGTGCACTTGGAAGTCCAGTCACTGTAAATCCGAGGGGGACATGCAAGGAAAATAAACAAAACAGCATTTTAGCTTGCACGTGATTGAATGATAAAATCAGCAGAGCTTCCCCTCATTTCAGATCTACCCCTCAGATTTACAACAACTGCACTTCCAAGTGCACTTGTAGTGCACTTGTAGTGCAAAGTGGATTTGCCTTTCGTAAATAACCCCCATAGTCTATGCTAAATGCAGAGTATATATACAGTCAGGTCCATAAATATTGGGACATCAACACAATTCTAATCTATTTGGCTCTATACACCACCACAATGGATTTGAAATGAAACAAACAAGATATGCTTTAACTAGAGACTTTCAGCTTTAATTTCAGGGTATTTACATCCAAATCAGGTGAACGGTGTAGGAATTACAACACTTTGTATATGGGCCTCCCACTTTTTAAGGGGCCAAAAGTAATGGGACAATTGGCTGCTCAGCTGTCCCATGGCCAGGTGTGTGTTATTCCCTCATTATCCCATTTACAAGGAGCAGATAAAAGGTCCAGAGTTCATTTCAAGTGTGCTATTTGCATTTGGAATCTGTTGCTGTCAACTCTCAATATGAGATCCAATCACTATCAGTGAAGCAAACCATCATTAGGCTGAAAAAACAAAACAAACCCATCAGAGAGATAGCAAAAACATTAGGTGTGGCCAAATCAACTGTTTGGACATCTTTAAAAAGAAAGAACGCACCGGTGAGCTCAGCAACACCAAAAGACCCGAAAGACCACGGAAAACAACTGTGGTGGATAACCCAAGAATTCTTTCCCTGGTGAAAACACCCTTCACAACGGTTGGCCAGATCAAGAACAATCTCCAAGAGATAGGTGTATGTGTGTCAAAGTCAACAATCAATAGAAGACTTCACCAGAGTGAATACAGAGGGTTCACCACAAGATGTAAACCATTGGTGAGCCTCAAAAACAGGAAGGCCAGATTAGAGTTTGCCAAAGAAAATCTAAAAAAGCCTTCACAGTTCTGGAACAACATCCAATGACAGATGAGACCAAGATCAACTTGTACCAGAGTGATGGGAAGAGAAGAGTATGGAGAAGGAAAGGAACTGCTCATAATCCAAAGCATACCACCTCATCAGTGAAGCATGGTGGTGGTAGTGTCATGGCGTGGGCATGTAAGGCTGCCAATGGACCTGGTTCTCTTGTATTTATTGATGATGTGACTGCTGACAAAAGCAGCAGGATGAATTCTGAAGTGTTTCGGGCAATATTATCTGCTCATATTCAGCAAAATGCTTCAGAACTCATTGGACGGAGAAATGATGAAGTGAGGTGCGATGAGGCTGACGTGAGACGTCAGACGAGGGGAGGGGCCTGATGGCGGCGGCGGAGTGAGGGTCGGAGGCGGGTTGAATTGCTTAGGTTGCCGTGTATGGAGCGAGGAGCAGGGTGAGAGCCTGCTGCCGCTCCGATCGCGAGGAAACCCAGAGGACTCACCGAGCCCCCAGACATACAGCGCCAGCGGTGGTGAGAGCCTCCCCTATGCGCTGTGGGGAGTGAGGCAGACTAACGGACACCAGGAGCTGGCTGCAGGGACAGGAGAGCGCGGTTGCCAGGGAGGTGAGAGTCTCTGGGAGTGAACAACGAGCTGACCCCGTAATTCCCCTGAAGCAGAGCAGTATATGCCGAGGTGCAGCATGGACGTCCCACTGGCTGGAACTCTCCCCCCTTTCCCCCCCTGTAATTCATCACCTGCATCCTCTGGGAGTACAACGCGGCTCTCATGCTGGGGAAGCAGTGAGCTCACCGAGCCCCAGGAAACTTAAGATACGGAGGAGTATACTCCATGGTACCGGAATATGGGAGAAGAGAGAACAGAACGCACAGATAGAGGCGATGATGATCTCTCCCCCAGGTATGAAACTTAACGCTTTGAATTATTAAGCTGCTCAGTGTAAAGGTCTGGTGATTTTTTTGGAATAATTTTAAAAGCCTAGCACAAGAGTTTGCCCAAGGAGACCTGGACTTTTTGATGTTTATAGTAATTCCCATACTCCAGGAGGTAGGGAGGCCGCTGATAGGGGCTCAGAATTAGGAGGGCCCTAGTGTGCTACAGAGCGCTTGGCACCCGGACAGGTACAAAAGGGACGAGATTGGCGGTAGCCAATAACAGCCAATAGTAAACAGCGGTTAGCCTTATATAGAGCAGGGCATGTTGGTGTGAAGAATTAGTGACTGCTGTGGTGGAAGGTCGGGGTGGAGGGATACCTGTGGCGCTCTGAGAGACTGAATTTATTAAGCTGATACCGACAAGTGGGGGAATCGGTGGGTTATCGAGGAGAAGCATGAGAGGACGGTCTCAAAGATCAGTGGAACCCAAGACCCCTAGGGAGAGTCTCAACTTGAGTACAATCCAGAAGTATCTTAAAGAAGTGAGTGCCAAGAGCCCGGGTGTGGATATGAAACAAGCAGGAACGAAAGACAAGAAAACCCAGCTGAAACAAAAGGGAGGACAGGGGGAGAAGTCCAGGGAAGAGCCGGAGCCAGAGGGAGCGTGCGCCATGAGTGATATGGAGGAGTTAAGGAATATCGCACTAATCCCTAATAAAACAGAAATGACAGAAATGTTTGCTAAACTCGAAAATGTTATTAAATCAGAAATATTAAATGTATGGACAGACATGGGCCACCTATTACGTAGAGTTGAAGAAATGTAAGAGGCTACAGGAACCCAGGCGAAAGAGATCTTGGATCCAAAAGCGCAAATGAAAAAAATGCAGAACGATAATCGCATGCTGGCCTATAAAATGGAAGAACAAGAAAACCAAAGTCGTCGCCAAAATTTGCGTATTAGAGCGCTTCCTGAACAACAGAACGAGGATTTAGGGATTAAGATGCAGAAAATTTTGAACCCAATCCTGGGAAGAAGGGAAGATGAGGTTCTGAGGATTGATAGGGTCCACAGGATTAGAAAACCCCCAAACATGAGACAAGATATTCTGAGAGATGTAATTGTGAAGTTTCACTCATATGAGGATAAGGAGAAGATCTGGATTAACCTCAGGGGCAGTTCCCCAATTAGTTTTGATAATAGAGACTTACAAATCTTCTCCGATTTATCAGCGGGAACATTAGCGTGAAGAAGGCAACCTAGACCCTTGTTAGATCAACTGAGAAAGGCCAACTTAAAATACAGTTGGGGGTTTCCAACATCCCTGCTGGTAACAATAGAGGGCAGAACGTATAGGATGAGGTTTCCGGAGGAGATGCGGGACTTTTGTGATACCTGGGTATTCCTACACCAGATGCATTCAGTGAAGCAGACAGCTGAGAGGATATGGACGATAATAAATGGTCGGAGAAGAGAAGAAAAGAGGACCTTTTTTTTTTCTCTTCTTTATCCTCTTTTGATTCCCTCCTTTTGGGGGAGACCAGATGATGAGGGCTTATTGAGTCCTAAAATAAAAGGATTCATGGGACTGGGGGGGGGGGGAGTGGCATATGAAAGATAAAGTGTTTTATTTGCTTTGGGGGTCTGGGGGAGGTGGCCATGCCTGGCTGGTCTGCCCGCCTTGGTCTTTCCTGTCCCCTTCCATGATGCTTTAGGCAGCAGGGGGGGGGCACTGGTGGCCGCCGGCGGAGTCTCACCCTTGGAAAAGAGGTTCGCGGTATGGGTTCTAGTAGGATTTCTACGTGCGGGCTTAGGGCCAGTGAGGCCGGGTGGGGGGGGGGGGGGGTTTGGAGGGGTGGAAGGAGGGGGGGTTCCGCATGTAGGGAGGGTTATAAGTGTACAGTGGATGACAGACGAGGGGGGATAGGGGCTACCTATTCTAATGCTGGAGTTAAATTTTCTATCTTATAACGTTAAGGGACTGAACTCCCCAGCGAAAAGACATAAAATACTCAAGGAACTCCAACATTACAGAGCTGACATAGTATTCCTCCAGGAGACCCACCTGACCCTGGAATCGAATATTAATTGTACTCCCCAGGGTTGCCCTTTTGGTTTTACAGCGACACGCCCATGAGGAGATCTAAAGGAGTGGCAATCGGGTTTTCCAAATCCGTTAAATTTTCAGTACTGGAAAGGTTGACAGATCCAGAGGGTCGCTACCTCTTCCTTAAGGGCAACTTGGGGAATAAAAAGTTCACTCTAGTTAATGTCTATTGCCCCAATAAAAACCCGATTGGGTTTTTAAAATCGGTATTGACTAAGCTGTTGGAGTTTAGGGAGGGGGAGGTGGTGCTGGCGGGGGACTTTAATTTTTGCCTCGATCCCCCTCAAGACAGTACGTCCCAGGCGCAGGGGACAAGTAAGGTCCAATGGAGTAGGATAAGGCGAAGGCTGCACCAATGCCACCTGATAGATGTGTGGAGGGTGCAGCATGTAAAAGTTAATGACTATACCTTCTTCTCCCCTGTGCACGGGATGTACGCAAGACTGGATTATATACTGGTAGATCACAGTCTATTGGATTGCGTAGAGGAATCCAGAATTGAGATTACGTCATTATCAGATCATTCACCTGTCACAATGAGGATTGGGATCTTGGAACCCCAAAGACAGCCCTTTTCGTGGAAGTTGAATGAAGATCTACTTAAGGACCAACAAGTTCTAGATAGGGTTCAGGAGGAAATTGAATTCTTTTTTAGAGTCAATGATACTGGGGAAATTTCCTCTCCAGTGTTATGGGAGGCACACAAAGCATATATTAGAGGGGTTCTCATCTCCATTGGGGCAGGGGTGAAAAGGAAAAGAAGAGAAGAAAGGGAAAGGTTGATCAAGGAAATATCTTTATTAGAGCAGAACCATAAAAAATCCAAGGGCCAGAGCCAGGACAGCTTCCGTCAACTAGTCGCTAAAAGGGAAGAGTTAAGAGACAGTATGGAGCAAGACTCTAAAAGGGCCCTTAACAAATTAACAAAAGAGAGTTATTTCTGGGGAAATAAGTCCAGCAAACATCTGGCGAGGTTACTGAGAATGAAAAGAGACCTGAACTACATCGAGAAAATACAAAATAAAAAAGGGGAGGATGTAGCTATAAGTAAAGAGATAGCGGAAGAGTTAAAAAAATTTTTTGAAGCTCTATACTCCATAAGACAAAAGGGTTCGGGAGAAAGATCTATGAATGGGAGGGTAGAAGAATTCCTGAAGGAGGCTGGGGTGTCTAGGTTGTCTGAAGAGGATAGAGATATCCTTGATAGACCCATAGCGGTGGAGGAAATATATGCAGCTTTAAAGAATTCCCCAAAGGGAAAGAGCCCAGGTCCAGATGAATATACCACGCTATACCTGGAAAAATGTTAACATATTTTGGTACCAAGGCTAGGCAACTACTGGAACGAATTGGGTCCCAATTGTTTAATGGAGGGAGAGGCACTGGCAACAACTATTACATTGATTTTTAACCACTTCAGCCCCGGAAGGATTTACCCCCTTCCTGACCAGAGCACTTTTTACAATTTGGCACTGCGTCACTTTAACTGCTAATTGCGCGGTCATGCAATGCTGTACCCAAACGAAATTTGCGTCCTTTTCTTCCCACAAATAGAGCTTTCTTTTGATGGTATTTGATCACCTCTGCCGTTTTTATGCTTTGCGCTATAAACGGAAAAAGACCAATAATTTAGAAAAATAATGATATTTTCTACTTTTTGTTATAAAAAAAATCCAATAAATTCAATTTTAGTCATACATTTAGGCCAAAATGTATTCGGCCACATGTCTTTGGTAAAAAAAATGTCAATAAGTGTATATTTATTGGTTTGCGCAAAAGTTATAGCGTCTACAAGCTAGGGTACATTTTCTGGAATTTACACAGCTTTTAGTTTATGACTGCCTATGTCATTTCTTGAGGTGCTAAAATGGCAGGGCAGTACAAAACCCCCCAAATGACCCCATTTTGGAAAGTAGACACCCCAAGGAAATTGCTTTTTTTTTTGATTTTTAACCACTTCAGCCCCGGAAGGATTTACCCCCTTCCTGACCAGAGCACTTTTTACAATTTGGCACTGCGTCACTTTAACTGCTAATTGCGCGGTCATGCAATGCTGTACCCAAACGAAATTTGCGTCCTTTTCTTCCCACAAATAGAGCTTTCTTTTGATGGTATTTGATCACCTCTGCCGTTTTTATTCTTTGCGCTATAAACGGAAAAAGACCAATAATTTAGAAAAAAAATGATATTTTCTACTTTTTGTTATAAAAAAAATCCAATAAATTCAATTTTAGTCATACATTTAGGCTAAAATGTATTCGGCCACATGTCTTTGGTAAAAAAAATGTCAATAAGTGTATATTTATTGGTTTGCGCAAAAGTTATAGCGTCTACAAGCTAGGGTACATTTTCTGGAATTTACACAGCTTTTAGTTTATGACTGCCTATGTCATTTCTTGAGGTGCTAAAATGGCAGGGCAGTACAAAACCCCCCAAATGACCCCATTTTGGAAAGTAGACACCCCAAGGAAATTGCTGAGAGGCATGTTGAGCTCATTGAATATTAATTTTTTTTGTCCCAAGTGATTGAATAATGACAAAAAAACAAAACAAATTACAAGTTGTCACTAAATGATATATTGCTCACACAGGCCATGGGCATATGTGGAATTGCACCCCAAAATACATTCAGCTGCTTCTCCTGAGTATGGGGATACCACATGTGTGGGACTTTTTGGGAGCCTAGCCGTGTACGGGGCCCCGAAAACCAATCACCGCCTTCAGGATTTCTAAGGGCGTACATTTTTGATTTCACTCCTCACTACCTATCACAGTTTTGAAGGCCATAAAATGCCCAGATGGCACACCCCCCCCAAATGACCCCATTTTGGAAAGTAGACACCCCAAGCTATTTGCTGAGAGGCATGTTGAGTCCATGGAATATTTTATATTTTGACACAAGTTGCGGGAAAGTGACAATTTTTTTTTTTTGCACAAAATTGTCACTAAATGATATATTGCTCACACAGGCCATGGGCCTATGTGGAATTGCACCCCAAAATACATTTAGCTGCTTCTCCTGAGTATGGGGATACCACATGTGTGGGACTTTTTGGGAGCCTAGCCGCGTACGGCTCTGCCTTCAGGATTTCTAAGGGTGTAAATTTTTGATTTCACTCTTCACTGCCTATCACAGTTTCAGAGGCCATGGAATGCCCAGGTGGCACAACCCCCCCCCCCCCCCCAAATGACCCCATTTTGGAAAGTAGACACCCCAAGCTATTTGCTGAGAGGCATGGTGAGTATTTTGCAGCTCTCATTTGTTTTTGAAAATGAAGAAAGACAAGAAAAAACATTTTTTTTTTCTTTTTTCAATTTTCAAAACTTTGTGACAAAAAGTGAGGTTTGCAAAATACTTACTATACCTCTCAACAAATAGCTTGGGGTGTCTACTTTCCAAAATAGGGTCATTTGGGGGGGTTTGTGCCACCTGGGCATTCCATTGCCTCCTAAACTGTGATAGGCAGTGAAGAGTGAAATCAAAAATTTACGCCCTTAGAAAGCCTGAAGGCGGTGCTTGGTTTTCGGGGTCCCGTACGCGGCTAGGCTCCCAAAAAGTCTCACACATGTGGTATCCCCGTACTCAGGAGAAGCAACAGAATGTATTTTGGGGTGTAATTTCACATATTCCCATGGCATGTTTGAGCAATATATCACTTTGTGCAAAAAAAAAAAAATTTGTCTCTTTCCTGCAACTTGTGTCACAATATAAAATATTCCATGGACTCGACATGCCTCTCAGCAAATAGCTTGGGGTATCTACTTTCCAAAATGGGGTCATTTGGGAGGGTTTTGAACTGTCCTGGCATTTTATGCACAACATTTAGAAGCTTATGTCACACATCACCCACTCTTCTAACCATTTGAAGACAAAGCCCTTTCTGACACTTTTTGTTTACATGAAAAAATCATTTTTTTTTTGCAAGAAAATTACTTTGAACCCCCAAACATTATATATTTTCTTTAAAGCAAATGCCCTACAGATTAAAATGGTGGGTGTTTCATATTTTTTTTCACACAGTATTTGCGCAGCGATTTTTCAAACGCATTTTTTGGGGAAAAAACACACTTTTTAAAATTTTAATGCACTAAAACACACTATATTGCCCAAATGTTTGATGAAATAAAAAAGATGATCTTAGGCCGAGTACATGGATACCAAACATGACATGCTTTAAAATTGCGCACAAACGTGCAGTGGCAACAAAATAAATACATTTTTAAAAGCTTTTAAAAGCCTTTACAGGTTACCACTTTAGATTTACAGAGGAAGTCTACTGCTAAAATTACTGCCCTCGATCTGACCTTCGTGGTGATACCTCACATGCATGGTGCAATTGCTGTTTACATTTGACGCCAAACCAACGCTTGCGTTCGCCTTAGTGCAAGAGCAGGGGGGGACAGGGGTGCTTTTTTTTTTTTTTTTTTCTTTATTATTTTTTTTCTTTTTTATCTTATTTTTAAACTGTTCCTTTCATTTTTTTTTTTTTTTTTTTTTTTTAATCATTTTTATTGTTATCTCAGGGAATGTAAATATCCCCTATGATAGCAATAGGTAGTGACAGGTACTCTTTTTTGAAAAAATTGGGGTCTATTAGACCTTAGATCTCTCCTCTGCCCTCAAAGCATCTGACCACACCAAGATCAGTGTGATAAAATGCTTTTCCAATTTCCCAATGGTGCTGTTTACATCCGGCGAAATCTAAGTCATGAAATGCTCGTAGCTTCTGGTTTCTTAGGCCATAGAGATGTTTGGAGCCACTCTGGTCTCTGATCAGCTCTATGGTCAGCTGGCTGAATCACCGGCTGCATTCTCAGTTTCCCTGTTGAGACAGGAGAGCCAGAGAAAAACACGGAAGACGGTGGGGGGGGGGTCATTCCCTCCCACTGCTTGTAAAAGCAGTCTAGAGGCTAATTAGCTGCTAGGATTGCTTTTACATGAAAGCCGACCGCTGGCTGAAAAGAATGATACCAAGATGATACCTAAACCTGCAGGCATCATTCTGGTATAACCACTCAAATTAGTGAATGGCGTACCTGAAGACATAAAAATGGTTAACAATAAAACACAGTAAACGGTAAAGTATAAAAAATTGCATACCTGAAAAGCAAACATGATAAAACATAATAACAATAAAACATTGCAGAATAGAATACAGTAAAAAAGAGCAGAGAGAGAATAGAGAGGGAGAACAATAAAACGCCAACTATTTTTTTTTATTTCATATTTTTTTTTACACTTTTTTTTGTAACATACTTTTATAACTGTAACCGGTTCCAGGTTCGGGTCTCTCAAAATGCGATGGCATCTTGGGAGACCCTGTGAAAGTGTGTCTAGTCTGTGCAATGCTGTACCCTACGCTAATACTCAACTAGTGCATGGTAGCGTTCAAAACATTCACCAATGCAAAGACCAGGATTGTCAGGACAGGAGGGACAATAATAGCGGGTGTCACGCCTATATCCGCGCTTGCTGCAGACACAACATCTTTTTTTGGGGGGGTTAGTTGGGTAGGGGTACTGGGGAGGACATAAAGAAAATGCCTCTCATGCAGCCGACTGCATTTGGTTGGGGATGTGAATGGGGGAAGTACGGGCGCTGCAGAAGTGGTGGGTTCCCAATTAGGATTGGCGAATGCTGCAGGAAGGGCACTATGGGCACGACGGGCCTGTGTTTGTCTTCTTCTTGGTGGCAGCGGGACACTACTTGTGCTTGCCACCTCACCAGCTTGAACTGCACTTATGGGACTCGCCACGTCACCAAGTGTTACTGTAGTGCTGGTTTGACTACGACCGGGGTGTACTAGGCCGCTGGTGCTTGCCAGTTCACCAAAATGCTACCAAAAAAACTGTTAGCGATCGCAGGGATCAGGCCTGACTCGAACGCTGCAGTTATGCATTTAGTGTTTTGTAAGTGACAGTGATCGATCGATACTGCACTTGGGTGGGCTGGGCCGGGCGGAGGGGCAAAACGCAGGTGCTAGCAGGTATCTGGGCTGATCCCGCTAACACTGCGTTTTTGGGAACCCTAAACTGCTGGGGACGCGAGTATAAATCTGATCGGATCAGATATTGATCTGTTCAGATAATATACCACTAAGGGAGGCGTATGCTGCGTGCGTGGGTGTTAGCGGTACTGGCGCTAACCTGACGCTGCCTGGGGCTGGTGCTTGCCAGTTCACCAAAACGCTACCAAAAAAACTGTTAGCGATCGCAGGGATCAGGCCTGACTCGAACGCTGCAGTTATGCATTTATTGTTTTGTAAGTGACAGTGATCGATCGATACTGCACTTGGGTGGGCTGGGCTGGGCCGGGCGGAGGGGCAAAACGCAGGTGCTAGCAGGTATCTGGGCTGATCCCGCTAACAATGCGTTTTTGGGAACCCTAAACTGCTGGGGACGCTAGTACAGATCTGATATATCCTATACTATACCACTAAGGGAGGCGTATGCTGCGTGCGTGGGTGTTAGCGGTACTGGCGCTAATCTGACGCTGCCTGGGGCGACGCATATCACCGCCGGGCGATCAGGGGGCTAAACCTTTATTAGGTAATAAACGGCGGGTGCCCTGACACTATAAAAAATAAACTAACTAGCCAGTGTCACCCGTAACAGTTATACGGTGATCAGTGGTGAAAGGGTTAACTAGGGGGCAATCAAGGGGTTAAAACCTTTATTAGGTAGTATATGGGGGTCCCTGACGCTATAAAACGCTGACGGCGAACCTAAATATTTACCTCCCTAACTAGCGTAACCAGTGACACTAATACAGCGATCAGAAAAATGATCGCTTAGCGACACTGGCGATGGGGGGTGATCAAGGGGTTAAAACTTTATTAGGGGGGGGTTAGGGGGGTACCCTAGACCTAAAGGGGGCTAACCCTAACTGCCCTAACACAGTAACTGTCACAAACTGACACCATGCAGTAATCAGAAAAAAAAAAACTGCTTGGTGTCAGTGTGACAGGGGGGGGGGGGAGGGTGATCGGGGGTGTAATGTATGCCTGGCATGTTCTACTGTGTGTGTGTTGTGCACTCACATTACAGTCTTCTCTCCTCGGCGCCGGAACGGAAAATGCCGAGCCGAGGAGAGATGACATAATTTCCTCTGCCTCTGTGTACAATACAGAGGCAGGGAAATGATTTGATTGGCTAGGAGCAATCGCGGGGGGGGGCCACGAATGGATGGCCTCCCCCTCACCACCGATCGCCGGGGAGGATTTGCCGACCTCCGCAGACACCGGGGGGGGGGGTCCGATCGGACCCCCCAGCCGCGGGCAGGCAAGGACGTACCTGTAAGTCCTTTTGCCTGCCCATGCCATTCTGCCAACGTACATCGTCGTGCGGCGGTTGGCAACTGGTTAAAGAAGGTAAAAATAGGGAGCTTTGCTCTAGTTATAGACCTATTGCATTATTAAATGCGGATGTGAAGTTATATGCTAAGGTGCTGGCCTGCAGATTGAAGGACAAAATGTCCACCCTGGTGCATCCAGACCAGGTGGGTTTTGTACCGGGGAGGCAGAGTAGGGACAACGGAGTGCGATCAGTGCTCCTGTTGGAGACCATTAAACCAGAGGGGCCCCCAGTTCTATTTCTGTCAATGGATGCGGAAAAAGCGTTCGACAGGGTAGACTGGGGGTGCATGTTTAAAACTCTAGAAGCAATGAGGTTAGGTCAAAGATTCATTTCTTGGGTTAAAATACTCTACAACAACCCTTCGGCATCTGTAAAGGTGAATGGGGTTCTCTCCAGTCCTTTTCGGATGGAGAATGGTACTAGGCAGGGGTGCCCTCTATCCCCTCTTCTTTTTGTCCTGACTCTGGAGCCCTTGCTTTCTACCACCCGTAATAATACAGACTGTAGTGGGGTAAGGGTAGGACCAGTGGAACATAAACTTGCGGCATTTGCCGATGATGTGATGTTCTTTATCACAAACCCCAGGATTACGATCCTGAATGTGCTTCAGGTCCTCAAAAGGTTTGGAGAGATCTCAAATTTTAAATTAAATTTGGGCAAGTCCGAGGTGCTCAAAGTTAATGTAGGCATACAAGAGGAAGAGAGCCTCTCAGGGGTGTTCCCCTTCCCTTGGAGAAAGGAGATTAATTATTTGGGGATTAAATTATCAAATTCTCTAGAAAAAATGTACTTAAACAACTACATCCCTTTGCTGGATGAAATTAGGCGAGAAGTAAGAAGCCTTTCTTCACGTCCCCTCTCCTGGATTGGACGCATTAATGCAGTGAAAATGAGTTTAACACCCAAGATATTGTATAAATTCCAGATGCTCCCCATCCCACTCCCCCAGTTATATTTTAGAGCCCTAAGGGGCCTGATTTCGAGGTTTGTCTGGGGTGGCAAAAAAACACGAATTGCCCGATCAGTCCTGATAAGGGGGAAAAAAAGGGGGACTTGCACTTCCAGATTTTAATAAATACTACATTTCAGTGGTACTTGCACGAGTTATAGAATGGTCAAAGGAGGTTTCGGATAGGAGGTGGGTAAGCATAGAACACAGTTTGAGTAATATAGACTTGGGCCACATTATTTGGAATCCCCCTAATTATAGAGCACTGGGTACAAACACCGCGGTATTAATGCACAATTCTTTAAAGTATTGGGATCAGGTTCACATTCAGAATAAATGGACTTATAATTCACCCTTGATAAGTGGCGGCCTGTCCATAGGGGGCGCATGGGTGCCGCCCCCCTCTCCCCCCCCAAAAAAAAAATGTCCCTTTAAAAAAAAAAAAAAACTTCCTTTAAGTGCACTGTGTTCCGGGCGGGCGCCGGACACGGTGCACTATGGAAGCGTCATGCCAATGCAATCCCGTGATTGCAGGCAAGACGCTTCATTTGCGGGTTTTTTTGATGCCCTGTGGCGCTATGCAGTGCGCCTCTACACGCTGATTGGGCCGTTCTCCTTTGTGTCTTCATGTCTGGGCGGTGTTGTCTCCCGGGCGGCGTGTCACTTCCTGTTTCGGGCCGGCTCTGTGTGAATGGAGAAGACAAGGTACTGTGTCACTGACAGCCTGTCTGTCCACCGTGTTATATTCTTCTCAGTCTGTGATCGGAGGGTGGAGGGAACCGTGCTTCACCTCTGCCCTGCCAGGAATCAATCTCTGCTCCAGCCCTTCACCCGACAAATGTGCTGGAGCCTTCATTACACATCTGCTGTATGTGTATATCACGGGGGCTCCCAGCACTGCGTCCTGGAGTCATGCTGTGCATTCTATCATCTCATCTCATCTCTCGTTCTCTCCTATCTGTATATCTATCTATCTATCTATCT